>NW_020897738.1:6796492-6933282 GCF_003984885.1 Neopelma chrysocephalum
TCCCAGGACACGGAAGGATCCCAGGACACGGAAGGATCCCAGGACACAGCATCCCATCAGGTCTGTGAGCCTCAGCAATACCCATCCACAGGAAGCTTCCTGACCACCACAGAGGCAGCCATAAGGACTTTCCCTGTATCCCTGAGTGGATTATCTCAGCTTGGACCTCACTTCCAAACTGATTTCCATTTTTAACCATTGGATTGCGTTTTGCCTTTGTCCGCCGACACGAGGAAAACTTGCTGGTAGAAATCTCCTCTCCCGTGTCCCTGGAGATCATTAGGAAATCCCTTCCTGCCTTTGCTGCTGATGCAGAACAGCCTCACCCAGGGCAGGGAAGCAATTTGCAATTGCCTGTAGTTCCAGATCCAGCCAAGCACTTGACTGCTTTGCTTAACTACACATCTCTGTGTTATCCCATTGACTGGAGCAGGACCACTCACACAGCTAAAATTAAATGCCTGGTTAAGTGCCTTGTAGGTTTTTGGCTGTTAACAATTCACTGCCAATACCTCAACCTGCTCAGGCTGTTACTCCTTGCTGTAGTGCTCCTCCAGTGCTACCTGGAGTTTAAAAGCTCCTTTTAACTCCAAGCTGAACAAGTAAATGTGCTCCTGAAAACACCCATGAGGAGACCTACAGAAGAACCTGCTATCTTGCCTACTTATGTAATTTTCATAACAGAGCTGTACATCACACTTATCTCATTAGCAATCATCTCCTCAGGCAGTACATGCAGTGTGGGTGGGTTTTCCTTTTTCTGATTTACCTAGGAAGTCTTGCTGTCTCTAATTTTCCATGAATCTCATGAATTGCCACTGAAATCTTTATAGCTACAGTAGTCTGGAATGTAATGTTCTAACCCAATTTTATACCCAATAAAACAATTTAATACCTAATAAACTTTATGAAGAAAGTGGCACATCTCTAAGCAGCGCCTCTTGGTAATGAAATCAAGCCAAAGATGCTTGAGGGAGAAAAGCTCCATGTCTCTAAGTAGCAGCCTTGGGGATGTGCTGACACTTAGAGTGGACATCAGAGACCTCACAAACCAACCAGGATAATTTGATTACCCAGCCAGATTTGGCAAAGCTGCAGCAATGGGTTCATTAATGAAGAATTACTAATCCTTGTAACAACAGACATAATGCCCTGAAGTGCACTAATGCAGATGAGGGAAAGTCAAAATGCACTGAAGCACAGTGAAGAGGCTCCTGTAGCTGTTTGACTGACAGGTTTGGTTTGGGTGAACTTCCCAAAGGCACAGACTTGACTTCCTCAGAACAGTGAGGCTGGAAAAAGCACAGAAACAAGTCTTTCACCTTTCTAGTTCAGCAGAATCCTGAAAGTGCTGATATGTGAAAAAGAGAGTTAATTTTGCAAGAACTTCCTGGAGCACTCAGATGTTGACTACCAACATCCTGTGAAGACATGGTTTTGGGATTTCATTTAAACTGACAATAGGATATGTAACCCCAAGATCAAATTGGCATTCTTGAAAATGTAACTTCACTTTGGAGAGCAGTCTCATCATTTTGCTCCATAGAGCAGCTTGTAAGAGATCTAATCAAATAATTGTAATATGCTTCAGCTAGTAGGGTAAGGAAGAAAAACTGTGTGTAAAGGATAAGAGGACGGGTCACAATAGTAGCAATGACTTATGAGGGTTATTTCTCACATCTGAAAGCCCAGTAACTCACAAGTACCCCAGCCATAAGTGAATTACATGAATCTTTTGTGCAAGTAAAATTTTCCATTATGTACCTAGTCTGATGCACTGTAACAATCTGTCTCTCTTCACAAAATCATAAGGAATATTTCCCAGAGAACATCAAGAGCCACAGAGGCTGAAAAGCTTCCTCGCCTACGAAAATGCCCATTCTTTGATCATGTAACACTTCTCTACATATAAAGCTGCCTAAGTGCTTAACACTCTCCTTTTGAAGCTTTTTAGGAAACGTGACTGTCAGTGCATCATTGACACACACTCTGTATCCTCTGCTTCCTTTCTCTTTTCCTCTGGCATTGTTCATACAAGACTGAACTGTACTTTCAGTTTGACTGTTGTAAATTTAAAATCAAGTCATTGACTGCACTGGAGTTAGTCTGAAACTACACCAGCCTAAAGGCAGTAGCTGGCCATGAGAACAGCTTTTGTGCTCCTCTCCTCTCACCTGATTTTTTTATCACAACTGGACCCAGGAATCCTCTATGATTTGAGCATATGAACAAAGCAAACAAAAAAAAAGAGCCCATTGCTGACAACACCAGTCATGTATTTCTGCAGTTTGTCTTATGGACCTCTTGGAGTAGTTCAGGTGCTGCGCTCAGCTTTGTAGTGACAGGCTTCACATTTCCAAGCTTAAATAAAAATGAGCTTAAAAATTAAATTTTACATCCTTTTTATCTTATGGAGAAGCTGTATTGTAGAGGATGATCCTGTGCTGTCAGGGAAAGAGTACAGACAATAAGACTTTAACTCCACTTCTCAGTTTCTCAACTGACACTTTTGGGGTTTGAAGAAAAAGCCCTCGATGACATAATGACTGTACAGAGGAAGGGACCTCTGAGTGACCTCATTCTGGATAGAAAACTTCAGTTCTAACCTCTGACTGCCTCAAGGGCTAATTCAAACAGCAGTCCACGAGATATATTATCTAAACCAAAGTGGAAGATACTGGCCCTGGTTCTTCATTCCAGCTCTGGAATGAAGTTCTTCCACAACTTGAAGAAACGAATTTGGGGCCCTGAGCTACTCAGTCTTGGTTGAGTATCAGAGGTCTGTGTTTTATATTATGGTAACAGAACTTGCACATGTTCCCTCCTGTCCATAACCTGCTCCATCATGCATTACTCCAGTTGCAGAAGAAAAATTAAGGAACAGATGGGTGAACCTTTGCTCAGCCTTTGCACCCCTGCAGAGCTGCACATGCTACACATCATTTTGTTACTGCTGCTCATTTCAGGGCTGCTGTGCACATTATTCTGATGGTGTAGTATGGAAAACCACACGGATTGTAGCTGTGGCAAACAGGTTTGATGAGTAAAACCACATACCTGGGCCTACAACTGGAATGGAAAGTCTGTCTCAACACAAAATATCAACATACCTGTGTGATTCTTCCAGCAGCACAGGAGCTGAGTGCACCTTCCAGCAACAGCCTGTAACATCCTTAAAAACACACAGTTTTAAGCATCTTCCCTGATTGGGAACTTGAAAACTGTGCTCAAACCCCTTTGTTATACGGGGATGGAATTAAATCTGCACTTGCACCTCTGCGTGAGGGATCTCTGTAATCATCTCCCACTTAATCAAAACACAACTCAGCATAGCTGTGATTACACAATTTCAAATGACAAGTAACAGTCCTCATCATTTGTTTTGATGAATTCTGAGTTCTCTATGCTGATAACGTGGTTAATTTGTTATTCAGAAATGGCATTTAATCATTAAAGGACATTCAGGATCTGACCAGGAAAAAAAACCCAACCCAACAATCAAAGTAAGAATAATCAAACAGTATTGGATAAATGTGGTGTTTGGAACAGATTTGTCCAAAGCGTTGAGCTTAGCAAAAGTAGGCTAAGATAGCAAAAAATGTACTCATCAACAAATGGAAAAAACCCCAACCCTGTCTTGTTTCACTTCTCTGATATTTCACAACACCTGCACAGGAGGCAGTTTTTTTAAAAAAAAACTTACTATTGTTTTGTATTCTGAACAAATTCACTTGCTCAGCAAGAGAAATGACATTAAACTGCTGACAAAATATACAAAGCAGAGCTGGTTTCAGATATTCATGCTTTAGACTGTGTCAAAAAGCACTGCAAACATTAACATCAAACCATGACTACTTCTAATAGAAACTATGAGAGAAACCAAAATAAAATGTGTCTTCTAAAGCAAGAGGCTGGAAAAAAAAAATAAATGTGTCTCAGGATGATAAAGAGACTGTGGAAAATTCAGGTACTGATTTCATGGGTATTAACTGTGCATAATATACATATGTAAGAAGACAGCATAACCTTGGGGGTAGGGCATTTTTGTGAGCCTGGGAAGCAGAGCTGGCAAAAGCAGAGTGTTAGATTAGGACACCCCACACCTCAGTGTTGTCCATGTAAAGTGCAGATAACAAGACTTCCCCGGGAAAATTAGAAGCTGAAAACATACACAAAGAAATGAAACACCCCGGGTTTTTTTTTTGTTTTGTTTTTAAAACGACAACAGAGGCGTTTTAAAACACTGACAATTCTGGCTCCCAGGTAAGGAGGCAGAACTTTCAGTGTTGAGTTAAAGTCCTCCGGGCATCCCTGATTATTGGGGTGCCTCAGTTTGCATATGGCAGGTTTGGCACTCCTTAGAGTCAGTGGGTGCACCTCTTTTTAGCCCCCTGCAGTTATTTCCCAATTTAGTAGCAGCAAGAAGATGCAGGCTGAGCAGGGTGACCCCCTTTCTGCTCCCACCTCCTTCACCATGCTGTGCAGCACGTCAGGTTGTAACCACTGCCTTTTGTTAGATGGATCATCACAAGTGGAAGGGCACATACCATGAAATATAATTCTGCCTTAACTGAAGTGCCATCTGTGAAATGGTTACTACTCCCAGCAATTTGAACAGGACACTTATTAGGACAAACCAGTATTTTATGTCTGCAATGGATGATATCTTCACCAAGGATGAAGTAGATTGTATTTCTTTAAGTCTTTGATCTTCAAGGACAGCAATTTAAACCATTTATATACAGTGAACATAACAGTGGATGCAGCTTTCATGATTTTCAGCCACCCTCAGCCCCAGAACAGCCCAGTGCCAGGTTAGCATCAGAGTGATCCTCTGCTTTCTCAGTATTTCCCTATATCAAAATGAAAAGTGGCATCAAGTTCTTCAAGAATTGACTCTTGAGTAATTAGAGAAGAGGAAATTCAGTGAAGCTCAGAGGAAAAATAATTTAGTCACCAGCTTCCCTTGCCTCTTTGCAACCCTGGAAAGAACCAAAGCATTTACTCCCCAGCTGCTACAGGGTCCCCTGGGTAACACTGGCACCTGGGGTAGGTTTGAGCACTCACAGTTTGCTCCAAGTTATTTTAGTCTGGCCCATCTGCTGGTGTGGGAAAACGTATTTACAAACACAGAAGCCCTGGAATTGCTTGGCTGTGCCATTAGTGAGGTGATTAGTAGCACTGGCACACCGTCAGGCAACTATTGCACTCAGATAGAAAGAAACAAAATACATTTTCATCAGCTGAAATACAGAAATTGAACCTATAAACATAAAGCAACTGCTCTGTGAAAGTGAAAGAAGAGGAAAAAAACCAAGAGAAACATCACGACTTCAAAATGATAAAAGCCCTTCTAAGAACCACACACTGTCTTTGCTGAAATGTCTGCAGCATCATTTGTCAGTTATGAAATTTTAAAGTGGGGATCTGAAGGCACTGAAGACGGAGAACGTTCATGACACTGCTCTATTTTTCTTTCCCTGAAAGCCTCACAGGGCTTTTAGCACAAGAGAACGTCGATGTGGCAATCACAGCTCTGCCAAACACACCTTGGGCACTGACAGGCAGCAGCTCGGGAGCCTGTGGAGTGCAATTAGCAGTGGCAGGAATGACAGCACTGGACGTCAGAGCACATGTCAGTGCTGCTGCTGCTGCTGAGGAAGACACCAGCCAGCCCCAAACCTCCACCACTTCTTACCTTCTTGCAGATGACACTAAGCTGGGGGCGGGTGTCCATCAGCTGGAAGGCAGGAGGGCTCTGCAGAGGGACCTGGATAGGTTGGAGAGTTGGGCTGATTCCAACGGGATGAGGTTCAACAAGGCCAAGTGCCGGGTCCTGCACTTTGGCCACAACAACCCCCGGCAGTGCTACAGACTGGGCACAGAGTGGCTGGAGAGCAGCCAGGCAGAGAAGGACCTGGGAGTTTGGATTGACAGGAAGCTGAACATGAGCCAGAGTGTGCCCAGGTGGCCAAGAAGGCCAATGGATCCTGGCCTGGATCAGGAACAGTGTGGCCAACAGGTCCAGGGAGGTGATTCTTCCCCTGGACTCAGCACTGGTGAGGCCACACCTGGAGTGCTGTGTCCAGTTCTGGGCCCCTCAGTTCAAGAAGGATATTGAGGTCCTGGAGCAGGTCCAGAGGAGAGCAATGAGGCTGGGAAAGGGACTCAAGCACAAATCCTATGAGGAGAAGCTGAGGGAGCTGGGGCTGTTCAGCCTGGAGAAGAGGAGGCTCAGGGGAGACCTCCTCACTCTCTACAACTCCCTGACAGGAGGGTGTAGCCAGGTGAGGGTTGGTCTCTTTTCCCAGGCAACTATCAGCAAGACAAGAGGGCTCAGGGTCTTAAGCTGTGCCAGGGGAGGTTTAGGTTGGATATTAGAAAGAATTTCTTTCCAGAGAAGGTGATCAGCCATTGGAATGGGCTGCCCAGGGAAGTGGTGGATTCTCCATCCCTGGAGGTTTTTAAGATGAGACTGGATGTGGCATCAGTGCCATGGGCTGGGAACCACAGCAGTGTTGGATCAAGGGTTGGACTTGATGATCTTGGAGGTCCCTTCCAACCCAGCTGATTCTATGATTCTCTGGTGACCACATCCTGTACTCAGTCACACCACACTATGGAACTGACATGTCTATAAGCTGCTCCTCAAAACTCAAATAAATATGCAACGGATTCAGGAAAACAAGATCTGCTATTTCTGTTTACATTCTTTAAAAGCAGCCCCAGGCTGTAGAATTTTATAGAAAACCTCTCTTTGATTTTCTTCAGCTGAACGATACGAGTTTCCCCCCGCTATAAAATGATGCTGTAGTGGTGTTGTAACCACGTGGTTTAGGGTTAAAAAAAAAAAAATGAAGAAAGGTCTCTGAACCCAAAAGCTTCCTACTTGTTCTGTGTATATATGTCAGCTCACGAAACATATTCTTTCTGTGGCTTCAGCTATAAAGTACATGTTTCCCTGTCTCTTTTGCTACTACTGTTCCCTTCTTACTCTGTAGTCCTTTGGAAATCCAGTCTTGGACCCACACACCTTTGCACCTGGCACTTGAGAAACCAAGATCCCATCAAATTTCCATCTTGGCATGACAGAGTGACATTACAATGCAAACACAGACATAAATAACACGGGTGGGAAACCAGTCTCCTGGCTCTGCCAAGTGCACAATAAAGACGACACAGAGGAACGTAAACCAAAATTGTGGCTGAAAAACCCAGGAACAACCCAGCTTTCTTACTGTTCTGACATAACCTGCATAATGCTTCAAAAAAAGAAGAGTGGCAAACTCCACAAGGAGTGGCTGTAGCAATGTGGGTGAAGTATTTTGCTGCCTAAAAAAAAATAATTCATCTTTTAAAGAAGAAAGAGCAATGAAATGCTGTTTGGGAGACAACTGCAACTGCCACAAATTGACAAGAGTTTTGCCTGACAAATCAAACCACAGCCTTGCTCAGCCCACCTACTAAAAGACAGTGTGGTATTAGAAAAAAATCCAGCTGTTCTGACATTCTTCAGAAGACAAATCTGATTATCAGCAGTTCCAATGGCATAAGATATAAGAATCAAGTATTAATAACCCTCTTTCTCAGGCATGATTCTGTAATGTAAGGAGACACCTCTCATGAACCTGTTTCTTAAAATCATTTTGACCTTTCTCATTTTGGATGAACTCTTAAGAAAACCAGCACCACTAAGCCAGAGGAGAGCAGCATGACCCACCCAGCTTAAAAAAGTCCATCCCTGTTTGGGCAGGGCTCTTGCAACTCTTTCAAGTCACTCAAAAGAAACAAGCCAGAGGCAGCATTTGGTGATTCGAGTCCCTGTGAAGAACAAAAGCTCCAACTGTTCTGCTTTTCAGAAGGTGCCTTGGTTCACACCATCACTCCTGGCAGTACAGCATCACACGAGGGCATCATTGCACTGTAAACACACTGAGAGGAAACCAGCTCCTACCTCAAAGTGCTCGCTGTCCTCGCAGGCAAAGGGAGAAAACAGATGAAACAAAGGCAGGAACTTCGCTGAAAACTCAATTTTTATCTAAGGGAAGAGACAGCCGTGGAGCTGGTGTTCCTGTTTAATACCACTTCCCAACCTGGAGAATGGATTTGGCATCTCCTCCTCCCTCCCAGTCAGCATCCCCTTCCTTGCTGTTATTCCTTCCCAGTCACCCTATCCTTCATTTTCCGTGGAGGACCACGTTGGTTTGAGCAGTTCCCTGCTGCTTTCTCACAAACTTCTTTGTGAACAACGCTGCTACAACATTTTTCAAATGTCACTGTTGGTTTCAGGCATTCATTCTGCAGGCTGAGGCAGGAGCCCTCTCAGCACGCCTGCATTGGTCCCCAGGCAGCAAAGCCCTTCACATGCTTAATTTTAACCAGGCACTCAATTCCTGGTGACATCAAGGGGACTTGCACAAGTGCTTCCCACTAAGGAGGCACTTCAAGACCGAGCTGAATTTTGATTGAAGACTTTGGACTCTGAAGTAAGGAGTTTCAACTTACATTTTTGGTTGATTTTATAACCTCATTTGCCTTCCTAAACGCAGTAATAACTCCTTGCTTTTTCATTTTTTAAATTTTTTTTTTTAACCACAGGTGACCACATGCCCAAGTCAGCACCTCTAAGGACTGAATACAACTTACTCCAGAAGTTGTGCTCAACTTAGAGTAAGTTGTGCTGATGGCAAAGCCCCAGAGATTCAGCAAAAGTTTGGGTTCTGCTCAAATGTCTGGCTGATCTCTAGGCAATAAGGTTTAGTGCACATCCCAAAGCTTCTCCAAGCTAGTTAATGAAAAAACAGCGTACAATGTGTTCTCCCACAGGCAAATCAAGTTTTAATAAAATTTTAATATAAAGGACTTTTTGTTTTTTTTTTCCTATTGTTATTTGTGCATGTGAATCCTGTTATTGCTGTCTGTCAATCATCAAGAAGGCAAACAGGCTGCAGGTGCTCAGACACCCCATTTAAATTCTGGGAGCATGTTTTTCTGTCACTTATAAAAATTATGTGTGGCTACACATATTTGGATACAAAATATTAAAAATATGTAAACATATGAATAATTTTAAGATATATTTGGGGCTTATATATACATATTTAGGACATATGTACTCTTGGCATCCTTCCACAAAGTTTCTGTTTGAGGGGAAGTGCCTGAGTGCTAACTTTCAGATCATTCCAATTGAACAAACACCTCACCAAAAGCAACACTGCAAGTATGAAATTAAGTTTGAGGTGTGCTAATGTACTGCAGAGATTCTCTCCAGCTCCCTGCAGAGAGGACCTGGCAGAACTGCAATCAAAGTGTTACCAGGGAAATTTTCAAGTGGAAATTCAATGGGATTTGGACATCCAGGTCGCTGAACATCATCTGGAATATTTCACCCTTTTTACTGATCATTCCTTAAATTGGATGCACACCCAGCTTTACAGGAACAGAAGTGTGACTGCACACGTGCTCGGGAAGGAGGAAAGGAAAAGGCACTAAATTTGCAAGCCAGAATGGCATTTAATATGACAATTACTTTATTGCTTCCACTCCACCCGATTTTTTTGGGCTAGCAATCAAGTCAGATGGATTTACATCAGCAGAGGACCCGGCACTCATTTTTCTTCTGAGTTGTCTCTACTGGCTGCACATCAAAATATGTCTTGGGCATTTGACAGGGCAAGGAGCCAAGACTGCAGGTTCATGGAATTTTTTTTTTGTTTGCTGTTTGTTAGTTTTCTTAAGCTCCTTTTGGAAAGGTTTAGTGCTATTTATCCACTGCAAGCAAGTGGGCAGGGCTTACAAGAGCAGCTTTGTTCAGCAGGCTGTGGTCACAGAGTCATGCTGCCTTACTGGAGTACCTCTTTTTTGTGTGAGGGATTTGTTATTTGTTTGTTGTCAAGATGCCTCTGGGCATTAGCCCCTACTTCCTAAAAAGAGATTATTTTTCCATTATTTTTTCACGCTGTTCCCCCTCAGCAGTCTCAGCTGCTGTAATACTTGAGGATGTTGCAAAAGGCAGAAGGATAATGCAGGGACACCGAAAGAATTTAATGTTGAGGCTTCAGATTTTCTTTCCTGACATCATTTTCCTTTGAAGTAGCTTCCCCAAATACTGACACCTCTTTCCTTGCCCTCACTTAATTCCTCCTCGATATCTACTTTAACACAAGTTTTTAAGTGCTGCAGCTTTACTTGTATCCACATGGCCCCATCCTACTGTTACCAAACCCTGTAAAATAAAGGAGGATCAAGAAGTCTGCCCTCCCTGGCAAGGCTGACCCTGGAAAATAAAAAGCCTCTTGGCATTCTGATGGAAGTCATAAGGTCTTTATTTTCTCCAGAATAGAAAATTTTCTCCTTGAGCCACTTACCTGGGAACTGACCCAGTTTCTGCACCCAGGTCCAGCTCCTGCATTAGATCTTTAAAAAGGGAAACAGAGGTCACTCTGGACAGGAGGCTTAATTTGAAAATAAAACCACAAGTCAGCAACATGGAAGATGCCATTAGGGTAATCTCAAGGCATTATTAGGAAGAATAGGCAGAGAGAGGAAAAATGAGTGTTACAAGGTCCTATTGCACATCTCAGTGGGCACAAGGCACAAAGTGGACAGGTTTGCCCTCTGAGCAGGTGAAGGAGTGAATCACATGCACAAAGCATGAGTTCCAATGGCATAAGGCATTTCCAAGCTGTTCAAAAACCCAGCACTAAATTCAAGCTGTTCTGATTCACTGGTACATGACTACAGAAATAGCGAGTCTGGCACCTTTCAGCTTCCTTCAGCATTACAGCTCTAAAAGGACTATGCCTGGAAAAACATCAACAGCTTTCACCTTACTAAGGCAGAAACATTTCACACAAGGCTTTTTAACACATTTGAAAAATAAACACAATTAAAGTGGAACGTGAATCTGGATCTAGCACAGCTTCCTGCTTTTTATATCTTGAACTGGTTTGGACTGGCATCTCATTACCAATCTTAAGGAAACCACACTCATCTGTCAACTGAGGATTGGACATAACCCCTTTATCACAGGCCATAACCAAGTTTTAGGACATATCTCAGGAATTTAAAAAAATGCAGTATCAGCAGGTTTACACAGGGCAGACAAATAAAAGCCTCACGGGAGTGATGGGTAATAACTCACACAAAGGGGTATTTGAGGTGCATGAAAAAGAAACATTAGATTGCTTCCAAAAACATCAGACAGTAACACCAATTCAAAAAAAAAGTTATCTTGAAATACTGCACTAAATCTAGTGATGAATGTGCTGATAACTCAATACTTTGCTTTGTGTCACCACTGTAAATCAGAGGCAATTTTTCAAAAGTCTGAATGTTGTTCTTTCTTAGTCCATCTTCAGCTGAGGGTTCTCAGCTCTAATGGCAAGAACAAAATTTATAGTCCAGAACTTCGAGTTGATTCTCATGCTAGATGGAAGCTTGTCTCCAGAGGTTAGGCTAACATATTTCTTACTCTCACAGATGCTTGAAAGTTTTTAAGAAAGTCTGAGGTTGCCAAAAAGCAGAATGAGAAGAAATAGCCTAGGACTGGGGAGAGAAAGAGGTAAGAATCAAATTTTAAACAGTTCATGTTTTTAAGTCTTTGTCATGCAAATTCTTCATTCTGGAAAGGCTCTCCTGTTTTTCACTACCAGACCAACACCCCAGAGCCCTCAGATATTCTTTGTGATGTCTGGTATATAAATTTATCCATGGACTAAAGTCACTGTGCTCAGTCCTCTCCCACCAGCCCAACATGTGGTCCTGGCACAAAAGAAAACCCACTTAAGGGCTTAGTGGTGCAGAGCCCTATAAAACACTTTACCTTCTGATCCAGATACTTTAGGGCTTGTCAACACAAATATAATTAAGACTGGTCAATTAATAGATATCAAAGTGAATGTATGTAATTAAATAAACATAGTGGACTACTATGAAAGCTCTAATTCAGGTGGAAGGTGCTTTACATTGCAGATCTGGGTTTAGCAACTTTGCACACAGATGTTACCTTCACACTTGGAATTGATTCACTCTTTCTGAATCAAATCAGCAAGACATTAGTTTCTTTGACATCTTCACTGAAAGGATGTGTCACATTCTGAAAACACTTTGAAATTTGTCACAGACATGTAAGTGAGAGAAGTGATTCAGTCTTCAGTGTTGACATGAATAAGTAGTTTAGTGCTACCTTTTTGAAACACTGAAGTGAAACACTATGAACAGTGAAATGCACTTATGTTGTCTGAAGAAGCAATCTAAAGCAATCTAAAACTGCAGTTGGTAAACACAGAGACAACAAACAAGAAGAAAAACAACTTCACTAAGGACACTTGGAATAAATTCAGAGAAAACTCCTTCAACCTTTGCCAACCTCCTGCCCCCCATACAGGATTTTTTTTAAATAAAATTCAAATCCCACAACTCTGCAAACATGATTCAACCCTGGCTGTGGATGCCCAGATGTCCTGACAGTGTCTCATGCACCGGACCAGACCAACCAGGCTGGAATTGTTGTCCACAGCACCTGCTTACAAGAACTGTATAACGTGCTAATGAAAGCTCAACCTATAAAGTAAAGTAACATTAAGCTTCTGATTGAGATCTTGTCACCGAAACCAATGTCATGGATTTATTTAATAAGCTCATCACCTGTACAGCCACCTTCTCCCATTTGCACATGACAAGGCAGCATAAGACACTCATGGTAACCAGCCTTGTTCACACATCTGAATGATACAATTAACATTTTTCCCTTTGTGAAAAAAAGAACAGTGCAGATGACACAGAACATGATGAGAAAAATCCATCTAATGACTCTGTGGATATCTCACATTGAAAGATTCAGTGGACTGAGCCCTAGGTTTATGTTACTGGCTTTTCTAACTCACCCATAGCCTTCCTAACCCTGAGTTACAGTAATGAAGGCTGCCACTGTGTGGTCAGTTTTTTTAATATTCAGGTAAACACAATACACTTTTCATTCTTTATTCCCTCTCTTCAAAGGGCAAACTGAAAAGCAAGTTGCCTCATCTTGCTCTAGTGATGACCTGGATGCAAGAACAAATTCAGGCTTAACATCTGCAGTAGAACAAAATAAACCCAGATGCTTTGTGCCAAATACCATCCTCAAATATGTCTCTGCAAACCCCTTGTGACACAGATGATGCACACAGTGAACAATTACGGCTGCTTTTAGTTACTGATTTATATAAAGCTTTGTTACAGGGACTTCTGCCTCACATGACACTTTGCCTACAACATCAACGCGTTTCCTCCAACACCAGCACGTCCCACTGCCTTTGAACAAACCAACCATAATGATCTGCACACAGAAGCAAAGATGTGATAGAAACACAGATACATGAGAATAAAGAGAGAAGGACTGAAAAAAAGGGAATTTTTTTCTGTATCATAATGATTATTGAAATGCACTCTTCAATAGAGAAAAACCAAATTATAAAAAGAATCGATGCCTCAAATCTGTCCCATTTCACAAGTAAAAAACAAATGCATACTTTAAACTACACTGACAGCGCTTTCTTCTTTCTCATCAAATTGATTTGCACAGTATTAAATATCTAATTAAAGCACAGCCACTGGACTGTTTCTCACTGGACTTCTCAATGCTGTGGAAAAGAAAACTTCTCAGCAGTCTAAAAGGGAAAGCTGTGCTGTGCCTCAGGTCTGGAGAGCAAGAGAATTCCTCTTGTAAGGAAAGATGCTCATTTCTGACACTGAGTTACTGATGCTGGGCTATCAAACACAATTCTGTTGGTTTAAGTGTCAGGAGGGGAAGGGAGGCAGCAGAAGGACAAGTCAATCAAGAACAGCTTGACAAAGCTTCAACAAGGCACGTGCAATGTCAGCCAGGACACTTCTGATGACTCCAGTCAGGTAAGAGGGAAAAAATCACCCAGAATCACCCAGTGGTGCTCAGTGTCCTTACATCTCACATCACACAGCAGCTTCAGATTTTATGCTACCTTCTGGTACCACGGAGTTTAGCCATAAATAACAACCCTTTGTTGCAGATTCATTCTGCAGCAACAGCCCTAACTGCCACAAGTAGATTGTCCACCTGCACCTCTTGTGAAGGCAACAGCAGCACCCACAGCTGACCATCTACAACAACAATTTGGTTCTCAGACGCAGAAAAATATTGTCCAGTAAGTTTAAAACAACACATTAGAAACAAAATAAAAAAAAATTAAGTCTGGAAGTCTGGCAGCGCTGGGAAGAATAAATGTGCCTGCTGGGTACAACAAAAGCAGAGGTATTTGACAGCCAGGAGTGACTGTGGGCCCTCACCTGAAGAGCTGCAGGGGAGGTGGCCCATGGCTCTCCAGGGCTGGGAATCAGCTGGGACAGGAGGGCAGGACTGAGTCTCAAACACAGCACCACAGCTTCACACGTGGCCTTCACCCAAACCAGCTTTCATAGTGTGAATCATTGCAATATTCTGTCAGTGGAAGGGACAGCTCAAATTCATCCCTCTGCGTTTCTTCAAATGATTTCTCTTCTGGTCCAAGCCCACGAGGCCAACAGACATAGTGCAGTAAACAAATGTTAATGTGGCTCATTCTTGCCAGTTAATTAATAGTTCTTCTCAGAAACCATTTAGTAAATTATTTGGATGATGAATAGTGCTTTGAAAGGGTTTTGCAGTTACTAATAACACCATTCTGTCTTCCTGTTCCACAGCTGGTTTTATTAATAGAATCTTTTCATAGATGAGGGCTGATCTGCAAGAATATTCACTAAAATAACATCCAGAGATATATTACATACAGGCTGCTCTGAATCCCTAACCCCTAGGAAGCCCAGCTCTGCTTTAGGAAGCCATCAGTATGCTGGTTGAAGCTAAAGGACAAGGACTGCTTTCAGGAATGCAGAGCCTGACATTCCTGTGTGAGAAGCTGCTGTGAGTTTTCTAACTTTCCATAAGACACCAGAGTTCCTAACAAGGAAAAATTCACCTGCTCCATCTCTTATCGAACTGTACCAAGTCTAATGGGCTCTACTGATTCATTTTCACTTAATTGGCTCTAAGATGCTACCTCATTATTAGTTGAGCTGCAGGCATTCACACCATCTTGGAAAGGTAAATTGGCCCTAAAACCAGGGAATTACTCCTTTAATTAGGCTGGATTGATCAGAAAGGCTACAAAGATCACCTGCATTAACTACAAATCAGCACATGTACCCTGCCAAGAGTCAAGGAGTGACAAATGACCACGGAGGCCTTGTCTTGTAGCACCCACTATTGTGAGACCAAGTTACAAGATGCTCCAGAGCAAGGCCATCCATCCAACAGGCCACGGACTGCAATCAGGCTTCGCTGAAATTTGTTATTGTAATGAACTGAACCTTCTCAAAGTAGCAGATGCCAGGAGGGAAGGATGTTATATGGATTTCCAATACCAGCCAAACAGCCTCAATCTCGGAGCCAAAATTCTGTCACTCTGATGCTCCGTGGAGTGTCTTGTTTATGGACTTTCATTACTTACCCAGCTTTGTAAACCACTCATTCCAGAGCTCCCAGTGGTATCAGCAACTTATCATCACTTGCCGTCAGCTGTTGTATATTATGTACATTAGTGAGGCTCCCCATGGAAACGTAGCATAATAGAAGCAGTTTGGTTTATTTTCCCCAGTAAGAAGAAAAATAAAATCAAGATTTCTGCAGAAATAAGCTCCTGAATATATAAAAATTAATAACAAGGCACTAAATGTTTCTGTGCCAAATGACAAAGTGGGCAATGAAAAGCTCTTCAATATGTTGGTGCTTGGCTAACTTAACACACATTCTGGGAGGGATTTTAAAAATTGCTTTAGTGCTCCTATAAGTGCCCTTTTTCAATGACATCTGTTTCACAGCTGCTCAGGTGATCTTTTCAACACCCAACCTGTGCCACCAGACAGCTCCCGATAAGAGCTGAAACACATGTAGTGGGGCACACAGAAGACACACTGCCATTTGGATGGTGCCAAAATGTATTTTAAGAAGTTTCCTGTTGCTTTATTAATTTCAAGTTCCATTGAAAAAACAGTCCTTGGTTACAATACAGATACCCCTGCTTGCAAAAAGCTCATAAACCAATCTTGGTTGTATGCAAAACATCTGTACTCCGTGGGCTGTTATGGCTATAAATCTGTATTATGCTCCTCTGCACACCAGTATTTATCTTTGTTGTTTAGTGCACCTCTGCACACTGGAGAATTCATTAGGAGAACGACACAGTCATGCAGTGTGGCTATAAATTAGTGTTCTGCCTGAAGAGATGCTATTGATTTTTGCATGCCACTCCTGGATTTGCATGTTTGCCAGTTAGCTTAACCATAATACTGTAATGTATATCAAAAAACTATGCTCAAGAGTTGAGTTTGCAGCCCAACTAAAGATGCATTTTGGCAGAGTGTTAAGCCTTCACAGAATACCAGTGAGGCAAAGAGCCCCCAAACCAATCAACTAAGTGGCTTAGATTTAACCAAGCATTAAAAAAAGAAGAAAAAAAGGGAAAAAAAGGTAAATTTTGTATCCTTCTGTCTGTAACATTTAAGCAGAGCAGCAGCAAGGAGTGAGCTCCTCAGCTGATATGCTGAAGTGCCTCTTTCCAGCAATTTTGAGGGATGACCTTGGCATGATGCATCCAACCAGCCCATCACCTCAGAGAATACTCCTTGAAAAGCAGGTCAGGAAAACAGGGTAAATGAGTTTATGCTCTCAGGCAGAACTCCAGCAGGCCACTGGTAAAGGCAAAGGGGGAAGAACCGTCCTCGTGGGACCGGAGATGAGGGATGAGAGTCAGAGGGAAGGAAACTGGAGCAGTGGTAACCAGGAGATGGAAGACAGGGAAACACAAGGAGGAAGAGCCACTTGCAAAGCTTTGCATGTGCTGTCTGTGAGCTGCAGTTGCCTTGGCATGGACAGCTGTGACAGGGACACCACATCTTCCATCACTCGGCTACAAAAGCTGTGAGTTGGCTCTAACCAGCCAGCAATCAATTATTGCAGGAGAGTCAATTGATCACAGATCATGATTAGCCAGATAATTTGCTTCATATTTCCATTAATGAGCCCAATGGGCATGATTAATTGCCGCAGGGGGTAGAATTTCAGCGTGGCTGGTGGGGAACTTGCTCTGCAATGTTGTGAATCCCATTACTGTTAATGGAAATTTAACAGCCAAATCCCCTGTGGATCACTTAGAAAAAAATTACCCCTTAAGGTTAAAGGGGATTTCATTAATAGCATTCCAGGATGCCCTGATTTAAAAGTACTGTAAGCCTCCAGTGTCATGAAGAAATATGCATCCTACTGTTTTCTGCATATCCCTCGTTATTATATCTATCACTTTACCCTTCTCAAATGGAATTTCAAAACACAGCTCAGCCTAATGAAACGTAAGGCACATTAAGGGTAAATTTTCTTAAAGTTATTCAAGGAGATTTATCTGCTAAATTCCCATTAATATTAATGGGAATTGCCCAGCTACATTGCTAGACACTACTCTGAAAATGAACCCCAACAGCAATTTATCAGGCTCCTTGGTACTTGCTGCCTACATGTAGCAGAATGCACACTGCATTCCAGCCCCAAATTTGGGCTGGAAATCTAGATACCACGTTGTCACAGTTAATGACATCTAAAGCTTCATCTTACACTAGCCTGAGATTTAGACAGAGTCTTATAAACAACTTTCTGGAGCCAATACATGGATGTCACTCTAAGCCAGCTAAAGGATATGTAGAAAAGTATTAAGTTGTCACTCCAGAGTGCCTTACTGACTATCAATCACTAAGAAACACTGGTGACAGAGTGCTCCTATTGTTGGGCAGCCCAGTTGACAGAGAGTTAAATTCCCCTTGAAATACAAGGCTTATGTTCTCCAGAAGCCAAGGTCCATTAAGATGGACATCCAAAAGAGTCACCTTCTAAACACACATGAAATAAAAGGATAGCTGCAAATATTAATTTCTGTTCAAACTGAAACATTTCCTTCACAGTGTCATTTCATGTCACAGGCAAGACACTTGGTTAGTTGTTCTTGCTATTAAAAAGGCATTTATATTTTTCTACCCCGAGTAATAGATTTTCTCCTTCTCATCCAGTCTAGGCTTCTCCTCTTAAGCCAGAAACTCCTCAAACCTCTAATTCTTCTCTTACTTCAAACATCCATTGTCAAAGACATTTATGAGCTTTCCTGGGAGTTGCTAAGGTACTTAAGAGGTCTGGTGTCCACAGCAGCACTGTGCTCATAAGTCACTGGCACAGCTAGAGGAGGATGTGGAGCACTAAGGCCCGGTGGAGCTGAGCCAGGGAAGGCGGAGGGAAAGGAGACTGATGAAAAAGGATGAGATACATTGGCAAGAGCAGGAAACAGAAGGTGGAGAAAAAGCCTAAAGACTTGCCAGAAAGGAAGGATTTAAGACTGGAAGAGAAGCTGAACCAAGGTGGGAAAATCATACGAATTTTCAACGCCCCCCTCCCTCCCTGCACAGCTCAAGATGGTCCTGGCCATTTGTCTCACACATTGGAACAGTGGCTCATCTCCTCTATCCCCACAACACACTTCCTTCACTGCCAACTCACGTGCAGAATGCAGAAGATATCCAACCCCCACAAGCTGCCCTAGACAGGATTTAGTGAGTGCTGCTTGCACAGCACACCTGCCTGCCAGGGATGAAAAGTGAGTGAAGTCAAACACACGTACCACTGTGTCTTGTTTTTGTGGTTCTCACCATGACCAGCATGGCTACATTTACACCTTCCTTACTCCTGGTTTGGTTCTGTCTGTCCCAACATTGCCAGAACTGACAGCAGTTCTGCTGTTTAATCCAGAGACTGTTGTGAAAGCACCTAGAGATAAATAGGGGTGTGCTGACAGTCAGCCATTCACATCCAGACTCCTGAAAAAACCATCAGTGCCCTGCAAGGTATGCAGAATGGCAACAACCTTCGGGGAAATGTCTAAAAAGCATCTTAATAAGTGTGAGAATTTGCTATTTTTTCATATAGGAACTGCCTCTGACATTTGACATGACAGGGAATGTTGCTGCAGTAAGATGGACAACAGGCTGTGCTTAATTAAAACAGGCAGAGGGAATGGAAAGGGAGAGAAAGTAACTTATAGAACAGTGGCACATCACCACAACCTCCTGAAGAGATGCTGAATATGGATTAATGAGGAACAAGAAAAACGAAGCACACTTCCCTTAGCAATTATTTTTGCTGTGCTTTCAGCTGAAGACAACCACGAGTAACACGTAAGGATGAAAACACATGCAATGCTACTGAGCACAGAATGACACAAACCTGGGCCTAAATTCAGCTTTCTAAAACTCCCTTTCTATACCTGCTGCAGCCCAGGGAGTAGCTGGGAAGGAGGAGACAGAAGAATGTCTATGCTGCTTGCACGGCAAAGGGAAGGTAATGGACTAATTAAGTTTATACCAGGTCTGGCCTAACACTGAGGGTGCTCAGGGCAGAACACTGAGGGCTTGGCTCCACAATCTATTATCCACACCCCTTTCCCCTCCAGGGACAGCCCAGCTTCATTTTAAGCAGCTGATACAACCACAGGTAGTTTCAAAACTGACTCTACGACCTCTTCTTTCAGCAGATGCCTGACCAAGCTTGTTTTGACTCAGAATTGTAGCCATGTCCCATTCTGCTCCTCTGCCCCCAAATCTGAAAACAATGGATATTAGGAGCAGAGAGATACACTTTTGTAGGTATGCAAAAAAAAAAAAAAAGAAAAAATCCTTAATCATCTCTGCACCCTTTTTGACTGAAGATCTTTCAACTCTTGTGAGCAAATCCCTCCTCATTTCACTTGGCATGTGTTCAAGAAGCCCCAATTCTAGCAATATTAATGCTTCTTTCTTATCTATTTACTTTAACAGCTTTTTCTGCCCAATAGTAAGTCCAGCACAATGCTTCCCTGGCCTTCAAAATATAATCTTCATTCTCCTCCCTATTGCTTTGTAAACATTTTTTTCCCTCTAATACCAGTAATCAGAAAAGCACACATTTTGAGGCTCGGAGACACCTGCCTGCATTGGCTAATCTTTCCAGAGCTGCTCTATGATTCTCAAAATCCTTCTTACTAGGCAATTTGCTTCTTACCACTCAGCACCGTGGCTGACCCTCCTCTCTGTCATACACCCCATTTTCTCATCACTGCTCTTAACACGCTGCTCACATGCACAGTGAGTGCTTGATACCCTCCATCTGCTGAAGCTCTTGCAATAGGAAAGGCCCTTCCTCTTTCCCAGCCTTTTCTCTCTCTCAACCTGTGCCTACATCACCCTATTTTTACATAAATAAAGGCATTTCTTCATAAGTAAAAATCCTTTTTAGCAACTCCTTCCATTCTTAACACTACACAAGTACTGAAGATGTATTAGTTCATCACAGCACCCAAACATTTTGGCACATAAACAACAGATTTATAATAGTTCCTTTTAAATTATACATATGCTACTGATTATGTATATTAATGGGTCAATATATGTGCAAATCTGGTGGTTGTATATTTATAGTTAAGACAATGGAGTTATGCAGAACATTCACAATGAAAATTTAAAATCTACTGAATTTAGACTCTGTTCTGTGTTAATTTTGTAATATCAACTGAAACAAAACCGAAGTTTCTCCCTTTAATTCTTTTGCTACAAAATATAGCACACCCATACATTTCTGCTTTTGGAGAGAAAAATGCCTCTGTACTTGAAATGTGCATTTCAGATTAACCATATTATGAAGTTCAGCATCTCGGCATAAATCCAAGTATTTCACAGAAGCCCTGTGAGGAGGAATGGCCCAAAATGAGCACCAGTCCATGATCTCTACTTACATACAAATATGTATACACAGACTCATATAAACAAACACACAGATGAAATATCAAGATGGGGAGACAGAATGTGTGCATGATGCTGCAGAAGGAGGGCATGCTTAATTAAAGGATAATAGTACACAGAAAAGAACAAGTCTAAATGTTTGTGACAAAAAGTCTGGCTTTCTGTTAATGTCTTATTTTGGAGAGGATTGTAATATTTGATTGTAGATTTAAGAAAACAGGAGGTTCTTAGATGGAAACACATGAAGTGGGATCAAAAAACCCCACCCTATCCTCAAATTTTTTAAACATGCTCATTTAGCAATTAACAAAAGAGAAAAACCACTTATTAAAAATATAATTAACTAGCAATTGACATTGCTAATATTTATGCTTAGGAGAGAAATGAAGAATCCCAGTTACGTTTTACAGGAAATCATAGAGAAGAAAGCATGTACTATATGCCATGTGAGTTCCTCTGAATATCAGCACTGCTTTCCAAGTAAAAAGTCCCTGGAAAGCCAAGATCTGACACACAAACGAGTCGTGGCTTGACAGTGCTCAGCACAGCGTGGTAACATTGCAAGAGCCACTCCCAACACCCCCTACTTCTGTTTTATTGGAGTCAGAGACCTCGCTGATGGAGCCTCCTGGGATCCAGGAGCCCAAGCCATTCCAACGCCACCCTGGATGGGTGGGTGGGGCAGCCAGAGCTCTCCTGCTCTGCCCAGGAACCCAAACTCCTGCTCTGCCCAGGAACCCAAACTCCTGCTCTGCCCGGGCACCCAAACTCCTGCTCTGCCCGGGCACCCAAACTCCTGCTCTGCCCAGGCACCCAAACTCCTGCTCTGCCAAAGGAAATCAATCCGTCAGTGGGAGACGTGCCCTGGCGTGGCAAAGAATCCCAGACGAACAAAAGGCCTCCTCCTGCCTGAAGATCACCCCCTGAGCTCTGTATCAGAGCTCACCTCATTTAATGCAAGCATCTGCAGAGGGTATTTTCCCCTCCAGGCCTTCCACGTCCTTCTTTAACATTTACTGTTGGAGATCAGTAGTCTATACAATTTATCGCACCTGTCAAGGCTAATTTATTCATGCGATCTGGCAGGAATCAAAAAGGCTGAGATCGATGTGCCAGCAAACCCTGACATTTATTCATATTTTAAAGTCCCATTTGACCTTGAACTGCAGCTAACTGGAGCTGAACTGTCAGCAGCTCCCCGAGGCTCAGGGGCTCTGGCAGATCGGCGCCTCTCGGCTAAAAGGCACCGTGTCAGGGCAACAGACACTCGGCCCGGGAGCAGGGAAGGCTGAACCACAGACAGAGGGGTGGGGAACACAGCACCACTCACAGGCCACCAGTCAACCCAGCACAGGCACCAGAGCAGCCTGGAATTGCACATTCCTGCAGTACAACTGCTTGGAGTCAATGAACTTCTTGGCGAGCGGATAAAAGGGTGAGGGAAAGGAGGGAAGAAGGAATGTGATGTATGGCTGCATAAGGAGGACACCCCGTGTTGTCCTCAGCCAGACTGGCCCCCCATGGGCTATTCATGGTGAGCTGAGGGGAGGCAGAGACAGAAAATAACACCATCTCCCCTCCCTGAGGGGAAATGAGACAGCAGCAGGTGACTCCGACACAGAGAGCAACCCAGAACATAGAACAGAAACCCTACAACCCAGAATATAGAACAGAAACCCTACAACCCAGAATATAGAACAGAAGCCCTACAACCCACCAGGTACCTGCCAGCATGACGTGCTGAGATCAGCTGGAAATAGGAATAGAAAAGACAGATCTTATGAGAATTGCTTTGAATGTGCTCTCACACTCCTAAGCAGAATCAGGCTTTAGAACTTGCCTATTCCTCTTGAAGGCCATCACCCCTGTCCTTTCTTCACTCAATCATTCCCTAAAGGAACACAGGAATTTAAAGCAGAGTTCTTGTAATACACGTGTGTGCTGGAACCTCCAGCAATCATCTCAGGTTTTGAATTCAGACCAATTAGCAAAGAAATACAATAAAGTTTATTTTAAATATTTTCAACGTGGGCTCTGCCACCAAATGACTCTCACACATCCCACAAGGACATTGTTAGCGCCTTCTGCCTCAGTTTCCCCCTTGGTTCAGTGGAGCCACATTTATTTACCTGTCCCCTCAGAGTGTGCCAGGAATTACAGACAGCACATGCTCTGAACTTATTGCATCACTTGTTTTTCTGCTGATAGGAAGACATTTGTGCAAATGACATGCTATCAGAGACACAGAGGAAATCTAAGTGGCATTTTAGGTAGAAATATGCAGCTACAGTTTTACCAAAACATGCAAATAGATTATTTTATAACAGTCAAAACACTTGAATATGCAATAAGCAGTCGCGCCCAGCAACAGATTTTGCAAACATATTTTGATGCTTCCCTGGGTTCTCCTTGGCTGCATTTCTCATGTTATAAATTCTGTACGTCATATTAAATATGATTTTTCAGCGAGATCTGCTTTTTCGAAGCCTAGAGTACGAATAGAAATGACAGTTATGTCATTTTGTGTTTGTTTCTCCTCGCTTTTAAATGGCTAACACCTTTCCATTATGTTGGAAGAATGCTACCAATGGAAAGCAATTGGCATTTTGACCAATGCATTTGTGCACATTATATATATGTCTAACACTGCCATGCAATCTGATCTGATGTTATGGCAGAGAAACAATGACATATGAGGACGCAGAGGGAATTTGTCTGTATGTATCTAGACAAGCTGCAGCATGCAAGCAGAGAAACCACATATGGGGCTGTGCAAGTTGCAATAAATGTGCTAACAAAACATTTCAACCAACCTGTCTCCCTATTTTCCCTATGCAGAAACAAAAAATTTAAGAGAGAGAAGCTTGAAATTCTGGGACTTTAAGTATTTTATTGAAGCTTTTTTCCTGTCTGTGCTCAGCCGAACAGGCACCTGTTTCCCTGCTCCATGCCCTGTTCTGGCCCCTCTGTGCTGGGTCTCACCCCAATGTGAGCTCTTTGGGGGAGAAGCACCAATTGCACTTCTCACTGGTGGCTGATCTGCTGCTGCCTTCCACAGAAAACAGCTTCTCTCTTTTGTGCACAGTGTTAAATTGCCTTTTATCCATGTGTTACACCCAACACAGATAATGACATCATTTTCTGGCACCAAGGAGTTGAACCTTTATTCAACAACACAGGTACATGCATTATTCCTCCCCTGCTCCTGCTCTCTCAGCTCAGAGGTACCTGTCACACAGGTCAGCTCAACATGCTTTGCTCTTTTCTCAGGCAACACCAGTGCAAGGATAATTATTAGTCAGTTAGATATTTCCTTAGCAGACCACAAAAGATACAGTAAAAAATGTCATGTTTCCTCCCAAAGTTCTCTAGGAGGAATTAAAACGAAACCAAACAAATCTAAGCCCCACAACACTTTCCCCCTTGAAGCCTACAACAAATATCAGCTCTTGTTATCCTCATGCTCATGTGACAAAAACACTTCCACCTGCCAGTGGTGAGGATTTACACTGCTCTGTTTAACATCATAAATAACAAGGGTAATATTCCTACAAGGGTAACACCTCAGCTGCAGATGGAGAGTAAAACATTTAAACACCTCCAACCCCACCTCCAGACCCTATTTGAGGCTGGAGGAGCCCATAAATCTGACAGCTCACCTCTGAGGCCGAGGAACACTTTTCCAAATGAGATCATTACCTGGAGAACGGTACCTGGGAAAACCCTCCAGCAACACGATCCCACACAGGAGCCCTGGGCACTGCCAAGGAAAGCAGTTTGAGCTGTGGGTCTCACACCCACCACCTGCTGCTCCTCCAGGACTTCCCCAGGCTGCTGGGCTGGGCTGGGACTCCAGCCTGAGCCAAACCTTTGCTCCAACTGCAGAAACCCAGGCTGAAAAAGGACCCCTGCCCCTGTAAGAGCCCTTTATAACTGCTAGATGTTCTGATTAAACCTCTCATCCCCAGCAAAACGAGAACCAACTGGGGAGCTACTCAAAAAGTCAATTAGAAAATGGGCATCCCCCTGCTCTGGGAACAGCTGGTATCCTGAAAGCCTTTCACATCTCATTTTTTGAGTGGAAAGAGGATGCTTTCCAAAGAACTGATTATTTTTTTTTTTCATTTGTAGGAGTTCTGAAAAAGATCCAAAGTGGTTAAAAAAAAAACTCAGAGAAATCTTTTGCCAGGTATGCTGGGAGCCAGCTAAGGACCCACAGCTGGGCACCTCTGGGTACACAACAACCCAAGCCAGGCTTTCAGTAATCAGCATCAAAATTTAGACTTCTACAGAACCTCTGGAGTTCTGGATGAGCTGCTATTTTGCAACAGAAAACATGTTGTATCAGAAAGTTTTCTGAGCAGCTGTAGCTCATCTCTGGTGTTTGGTTCAGACTCATCATCAGGCAAGTAAAACCTATTTCAATCTCAACACAATTAGCACACTCAGCTTCTCCTCATTTTCCCTCTCTGTCTCTCTCATTCAGTTCACAGTTGCCTCTGCAGAGCAACCTCTGTCAGATTTAGATCAAACCTGCAGGAAAGTGGCTGAGAAGAAAGTAGCAAAGACTAAAGAAGCGTTTTCTTTCCTCGGCTCTTTCACTGTTGATCTCTTTTTGAAATTTCCAGCCTTGTGCTTTGATAATGTCCTAGTACATGAAAGAGTTTGTAACATGAAATGTTACACTCGATGGAGCGTGATGTGATATGGAAGCCAAATGGCCAGATGCTCTTTCCTGAGCTATTTCCAACGCTCCCACTTTAGAGAGTGTTTTTAAGGGTATTCACAAGCTCCAGCCTGGAGTGTGCTGGCAATTTCATGCTAGAGCACCATTGCACTGTGTCCTGATGAAACCACTGTTTTCCGTTCCAGGTTGTAGTTTTTTTCAATTTAATAAATAGAAAAATAAGGGAGAAAGTAGGAAATAAAAAAGAAAAAAAAAAAAAAAAAAAGAAAAAAAAAAAGGACAGCGTGGTTCCAAGAATTTGCAGACAGGTAGGGAATTGGGTTCTGTCCCCAAAAAGAGGCTCATACATCTCATTCCAAGTACATTTAAGACTATATAAATTTTGGAATCACCAGGGGTGATTCCTGGTGGCTTTGGACACTCCAGGGTTCAGCAGCCTGGGATTTAAAGCCTGCATGAGCTTCTTCACTTACCACTTAGTCTGTCTCCTTTTCCAGACAAAATGTGTTACTGCTACGTCCGGATGTCAAGCCTAATCTCATCCTGCCTGAATCTGTGCAACTCCAATGGAATTAGAAGATGCTGAACACTGAGACAGGCTGAGGACCCGGCTCATCACATATTCACATCCCCCCAGAACAGGCTGCTCCAATCCCTGTTTTGAAGAGGGAAAGGAGCTACGAATTAATGTAATCCAGGCACCACGAATTCAATCCTTTCATGGCTTCTTAATGCTCGACTTTACAGGCTTAACATTCTTTTTGCCACAGGAAACGCCTGTAAAACTGCTAAATTGAACTGGAGATGGAAAAAGAGGACACCTTTACACCTTATCAGGAGGGAGATTTATCACTGAGATCTCTGCAACCCAAGCAATGGGGCAACTTCCAATAACAGCACATTACATCACTTATTAGGATTTTGCTTAGGCAGTGTAGAACTGCTCAGAAACATTTTAATAGCATTTAACTTCCTGCTGAAAATGCTGATTTATTGTACTCCAGAGAGTGAATGGGCATGTCTAAGGACAGAGTGCACTACATTTTCAGATGTCAGCAACTGTGGGGTTTTGTTAACATCATTTAAGTGATTAAACATCTTCAAACAAAAAAGGCTTTCTTTTAAAACTTTTCATTCAAAACTTCATTGATTTCTACTAAAAATTACAGCTTGGGAAAGGTCAAAATAAAAATGAAGCATTTTTAGATTTACCAAGTAAGACATTTTGATTAACCTGTATTTTTGAACACTTTTCACTTGTATTTTACTTAAGCATGCGGGAAAAAACCCCCTGAAATTTTGAGAACCTCTCCAAAAAGAGGTTTCTACTTAGCTCTCAGACTAGGGACCTGACCTCATGAATCACACAGAGCAAAAAGCATTGTCCAGAATTCAGAATTAAAGTTTGCTATGCATAAACCTTGTGACATTTTTATTACAGCACACCAGTCTAGAATCTGCATTTAAAACACTGACTGCTCAAAGGAATCTAAATCTCCTTGGCTAAAGGTAATAAAATCAGGTCAAGAATTCACCACTCAGTGATGTACCATCAGCATTTCTGTTCAGAAAAAATGCAGTTCACCTATTTTTAAAGAAATTTTAAAGGCAGGGCATATAACATAAGTTTGGAAAGTCTAATGATTTGCTTGTGTATTAAAGTCCATTATACAATGAGTTTTATCTCCTCATAAAGAGATTTCAGGGCACCTGCACCATGTTTTTTTCACAGCACACACTGTGGTTCCTGAACACACAAACCACTCTTGATTTCAGCTGCTCAGCTTGGCCTCCACCATCAGTGCAATCCCAGCAGCAGAGTGCACACCACCCCAGTCCTATCCTGTTCCCAGACAGTTCTTTTCAATCCCAGTGATCTGTGTTCTGATGAAACCACTGTTTTCCATTCCAGGTTGTAGTTATGTTCAATTTAATAAATAAATAGAAAAATAAGGAAGAAAAAAGGACAGCGTGGTTCCAAGAATTTGCAGACAGGCAGGGAGATGGGTTCTGTCCCCAAAAAGAGGATCATACATCCCGTTTAAAGTACATTTAAGACTATATTAATTTGGAATCACCAGGGGTGATTCCTGGTGGCTTTGGACACTCCTGTGTTCCCAGGGCCAGTCACTATTGCCTCCAAACTGGCCAAAGTTACCTGTGCCACACCTGCATGAGCCAAGGGCCCAGCCAACCCTGAGCTTCCAGGTGGGTTCTGCTGGAGCACTGAGCCATCCCTGGGATTCACCACAAGTCCCTCTGTCCCACTGGGACATCTCTGATTCATTCCTCTGGCCAGAAGCTCTTACACAGCAGGTTTCCTTCAGATATCTCAGACTGGGTAAGTCATTAGTTGGGGTGGAGGGTGGTGTTGTTTTGTGTGTTTGTTTCTTCAAATCTCTGAGTTAACACCTCTGAGAACTCATCAGCTGCTTCAGGTTCCCCCCTTTGAGGTGTATCACAGTGCTACTGAGAATAAAGCAGTATGGCCTGTTGATGCTGGCTATAAAAGAAAAAGGTTTTACTTTCAGTTGACAATGTGACAACATATTTTTTTATTTAATTTGCTTAAAATCTTAACAGTGGAAGCAGAATTTAATTTCTGTTAGAGCATCCTTTAAAATAAATGCTTGATCTCTGCCCACCCACTGTTACAGTTGATGGGTACAAAGTAAAAAGAAGAGCAACTCACACTGGAGCACCAGAGATGTGAGAGATCCTTAGTGCAGTGATTAATGACTCACTATAAAAAGATGCATCATAAACTGCTTGTATTAGGTTAAATCATAAACTAGGCTTTTAATGTTTATATGATCCCTTTCTACATAATTAAGTGTGTCTGTAGCTCCCACTAGGAATGGAAGTTACATGACGTTTGCAAACCATGCAGTTTCTTACAGGGTCCAATTTTGGGACCCTCACTAAAAGGGATCCCTGTCTCCCTCTACGTTCAAGCACTGCTTGAATTTCACTTTTGGGACATCTGTCTGTACTGCAGGTCAGAGAGACCATTTGATGTTCAGGAGCAGCAAAGACAAACATGATCCTCCCTGAATTCAGAGTGTTTTCTTCGGGCACAGACACACTCAGAGCTCAGCCTCAGGAGAAACTGCCATTGTTTTTCCTTATCTCTGCCTCCAGGTTGGGAAAAGGACAGTTGAGGCACAGCTGAAATGAAGACAGGGGGCTATTCTACTGCTCACTGGACCCACGTGGATATAGGAGTCAGAGCAGCACCGTGGTGGTGCCTGAGTGCAGCCAACCAGCCAAGCTGCCCGTGCTGGTGAAGGGCAGCTCATCCCCAGAGGAGTCAGCCACCCTTTAATGCTCTAAGCTCCTGGCCAAAATCACTTTTCAGGTGCTCACAGACAATTCCCATCAGCTTCAGGAGCTGGCTGGTGAACAGTGAGAGAACAGCACCATGTGTCCATAACAGAATTCCATCCTGTGTTTATCCACCTCGTGGTGAAACTGTCATCTTTGAAAAATACAGTACAAGGTGACATTATGGAAGTGTCCATCTATTTCCTTACTATCACAAGCTTGCAAACATGTCCACCTCCCCTTTATTTCCCAGAACAGCTGGTGCTTTTTCCTCAACCAAAACAGAATCTCCCTTGCTTGGCAAACGGACACTGACCTCATTGCAAAGCTGCCCCATCAGGAGAATGTCACAGCTCTCACCAATGGGAAGTTTACATAAAAAATTATTATTTTTTGAGTTTAAAAAAGAGCTGCAGAGCCTGCAGTATTTTCAATAGGCATAGTAGCCCCAGTCAGTTGCTACACTGCTTATTCAACACAGAAAATCTCTTAGGGTAATTATTTAAATGTGTCCATCTGCAGAATTTAGAAAAGGGCAAAGGCAACAGTGGAATACCCAAGATCATGATTTTTTAATAAACAATAGATTTAATGGGAATTAGCTGGGTTATCAAACAGTATCCTCCCAAATCAGCTCATTAGTTTCACTGAGTTTCCCTATTTCACTTTATTAAAACAATTTAAACAAGGGTTCATTAGATGCAATGTAATCTAATTCAGACGCTCCAAACCTAATCCCTTTTCTTTTAGCAGTAACATGATAATAGCTTGCAAAAAAAGTTTAAAGGATTATTGTTACAGCTATTTTAAGTAGGGACTGTTTTCAGCCAAACGTGTGCCATCACTTTCCCTATATCTTACTATTATTATATCACTTTTTGGGTTTTACTTATTAATTCACTTATTCCTTCCTTATTCTGCCTTTCATTGCTTCACATGAGCAGGGTCACATGTGGTCAACAGCATCCCTGTGTGCAGGTGGGGGAATATGCCAAATATCCCTGTGTGGCTCAGTCCACCAGGCCTTGGGAAAGGAGTGATGTTTTGCAACTTACTTGGAGATTCTGGAGTTAAAAAAAACCAAGCCTGGTAAATTCACAGTGATTTTATAAATATCCTGGAGAGAAGGGAGAAGGTTCCTGTGCATTTTCACGCTGTTAGTTTCTGACAGCTCTCAAAGACACACAGGAGGGGATCACACATAGGATTTGCAAATTAGGAGGCAGACACTGTATATTACTTACCATGATAGATCCAGGCTGGAAACACAGAGTAATAGATCCTGCTATGGACACACAGCTTATTTTAGAACAAACTCATACTCTTGTACTTTCATAAAACCTCTCCCAAACAGTAGGGTTAGTTTTTATCATATGGCAAAAAGAAACCCAACCAAAATAAAACCCAAAGAGTGAGAGCTGGTTTTTAGATCCAAGGTTTCTGCAGGCTTTAACAGGTTCCCTATCCCTGAAAACCTGTCCTTGCCCACTTCAAATCCTTGTCTCTTGAAGCAAGTGCCATTCCATAATCCTATTAAAACCTTTGCCTCTGTTTACCAGGAGCCCTAATCGTACTCAGCAAGTTCTTCTCGTCTAAGGAAGAGCGACAGCTTTCAGATTTCTTAGGAGCCTTATTCATCAACCACGCCAGAGTTTTGCCAGAGTGTTCAATCTATTCTGGGAGCAGCCATGTGGAAAAAGTTTCAAACAGCTCAAAGCCCTGCACAATGATAAAGGAAAGCTCACACAATCCTGGTAATAGCCTGACCCTCTTAAGGAAAATTGGATGATTTGTGGTAGCAGTTTTCCTGTCCCCTATGTGAAAAGTAAAAGCAGTGCATTCACACAGTCCCATTACAAACCCCGTCCCTCTTGCAGTGCTGGAATAATAAACACACACCCATTTGTGAAAATAAACTCCTGCTGCAGTGACCTTCTTCCTCAGCCCACTGGTGTGAAGGAGTTTGTAGCCATTTCAGAAAAAAAAGAGTCAGATAAAGGATGGACTAATTTGATGTTCAATGTTTCACCATGAGCAGAATATATGCTTTAATGAGCACATTACATGCACCAGGGACGTGTTACTGTGAAACAGGGGATAAAGAGTAAGGGGAAAATAATTAAACAGTCAGCTCTATAATGAGGAAACTGTGTTCATGCAACATTAAGTGGCCTAATTTCCAAATGCTAAGCAAAGACATGTTCCTTGGTGTTCAGAAGGACTGGATGGCAAGCACCACCTTGAAAACAAGGGCAAAGGATCACAGGTAGCAAACCTCCTATAGGTCAAGAGCACAGGGTGGACTGATGCTGTTTCAAAGCCATCTGGCCACACTTCACATGGACCTATCTGACAGGGTCAAATACCTGCACCCTGTAGTTCTTATTCTGTAAAGCTATAAAATATCTCAGCATTCATCACAAGCCATATGTAGAACCTCACAACTGATTTCTACCAGCCTGGCCTCAGTTTTCTGCATGTATTGCATCTGCTGGGCCACAAATGTACAACATCAGCTAAGGGCAACAAGCACAGGAATCCCAGTGTGGCCGTTTGCACAAGCAAAGCTACTGGGAAAGGGGAAAATCTTTCTCGTGGGGTTCAGACACTGACAGAATGAACCAATAAACCACATTTCTGACTGTTATCAGTTCTCTCAGGGCCAGTAAGGCCAGGAACATTCATTTACTGGGACTGTCAGTTCCAGATAGTGTTGCAATATCAATTACTCCAGCATAATAGCCTATCAGTCAGGAAGCAACTCTGCTGGGCCACGAGCTCCCAGTCGTTCTTTGCAAATGGACACGGCAAAAGTCTCATCTTTGTTACTCACCCTCATGCCTAATTCGATGTTTTCCCCTCCATAGACCTCCATACCAGGGTCAAGCAAACCAATCTCACCAAAATACTCTCGGTCCACTACAAAGGAGCACCCGATCATGGCTGGTGTCCTGCACAGAGAGAATAAAGCAAAAAATTAAGTCGTTTCTTAGCTACTACAGAACCCATCCCATAAGAAATTTACACTGATAAAGCAGTTCTCAGTCTTCAAGTTTACCTTTTAAATTTATCTATGAGCATCAATCGCATTGTACTTCAACCCCCAATGGACAGAGGACTTTGTGGGATCAGAATCACCCAAATAATGAGCACACTGCCAAACACATCAGTCTGTGGGACACACAAGATGTGAAGTCCTCCATGTGTGTCACTGAAGTATCAGGCTGGTTTTTGTTTGTTTTACAACACAACCTCTGTGCTGGAGCTGAAGTTTGTTACCACAGAGTAGCACAAGAACCAGACAACACTTTATTGGAAGATCAACACACACAAAACCCCCCCTGACCTTTGCTGGAAATGAGGAGTCCTCTTACCCACATATTAAAAAAAAAGCACATGTTGAGAGCCATGGATCAATCCTGGTGTGAAGTTTGCCAAGGGACTTTCTGGAGTCAGCTCGAGCATATGAATTTCAGCCTTTGTGAAGCTATTCTATGATTAATATTTCCAGGTTTGCTGGGGTCAGACTTTGGAAATGGAAAAATTTTCAGAGGAAGACGCTTCCCTCAGATCTGACCAACCAGGTGATTTCAGATAAAACATCTCCCTTCTTCAAGCATCCAATTCTTTATGTGAAGAACTCTGGTTCTAGTCTCCTTTACAAAGCAATCTGAAACCTGTCACTGAGCAGCACTACTTGACACCAGATTTTGAGATTATTTACCCTATTAACACAACCATTATTTCAATGGAATACAAGCCAGGGACATTCACTGGTTTCATTTGTCTGCACTTTCTCTGCATCTCTGTACAACACCTACCTTTTGAAAACTCAAGGTAGGAGCCAGGTTTTGCTCCTACAACCCCCAATTAAAAAATGTAAACTTGTCAAACTTTAAGGTGGAAAATCAACAAGAACCTGCAGCTCCACGTCTGACTTGCAATTCAGCTGCAGGTTGCACAGTGCCTACTTCAAAATCATGGGAACTCATCCTGCAGCCTCATCCACAGGATGAGCCCAGGCCCTGGGACAGACCCCCTCTGTTGTGGAATCCCAAGAGAGCAGACTGCTGAATCAGGAGAAGTGTAAAATCCTTGGAGAAACAAGAGCACTTTTGGAGCTGACCTAGAAGAATGAGCTGTGCTCCCTCTTCCATTGAAAGGGAAGTGATTTTGGGCCATCTGGCAGACACAACATCATTCCTAACAGTACTATTGTAAAAAATACATCAGGAGAATTCCAGTTTATGCCAATTTTCTATTTTTCTAGGAGAACAGAGAATGCTTTATTTATGGCACAAGCTTTTGTCCATACTCCATAAAAGTGCCCTATAGAAACAAACATGATGGAAAAGGTCTAAAACCTATTTTAAGAAGTCTCCTTTGTAATGCACTAATGCTATACTGTCACTATGAATTCTCTCTTATCCCAGATACCTGCAAGTTTCTTCAGTTTGTACAGAAAGCCATTCACAAGGTGTTTGCCCATGACATCTGAGGAACATGTTCCTGAGGCTGTTTCACACACATGTGAAACATTTCTCTGGCTGGGAAAATGAACATATTTTTCACCCATGTGTTGGTGGATCCCACCGGGAGCAGCAGGTGGCTGCAGGAATGTTGTCATCACTTCAGGTCCTCTTTCTCATCAGCAGTTCACCATTTCTACAGCAGGAGGTTAAAAAGGCTACGAACAAATGGCCAAGATATGGTTTGACAAAACAGTTCTTTGCTCCTGGGCCTAAAGCATATCCTGACACTGAAGAACAGAGCCCACACTGTGACAGAACTACCTGGTACCCCTGACAAGGTTCATTTGTCTGTAATGGGCTCTGCTGTGCCACTGGCACTCCTGGTACCACTTCAGCATCTCTCCTTTGCACTTTCTCTCAGTTTGAAAGCCTCTGCCACCTCCCAGATCATTACAAGCCTCTACTGCAGTGCACACTATCCCTCTCATGTTTTCTCTGCATAATTGAAAAAGGCAGCTGTTGATAGAAGCACATTTGATCAGCACTGTTTCTGACAAAGAAGTTGAAATGGCTTGATTAACTCTCACGTTTCACCCTTACAGAGTGAGATGCATTCCCTGGATGATGAGCCGAGGACAAGGTTTAATGGTGGTTACAACAGCAAACATCTGGCTTTTACAGATGTCTCTGCACTGAAGTGGGGCTTCTCAGGAGATCCCTGCAATCACTCCATCGAAAAGGATGGAGAAAACTGAGGCCAGATGTCAGAGACCCTACAAAGAAACTGCAGCAGGGTCACCACAGCACCCTCAGTGCCTGGACCTCTGCCACACCCAGAGTGCCCCTTCTGTCTGCAAGGAATTCCAGGACTTCTCTCTTTGGTGCTGTCACCTGTGAAGGCTTTCAGTGGAATCAGTCTCAAGTTAGAAGTGGTCTCAAGGCTCTGTGAAAATCGCTCATGGTCCTGAGTATTCCTGGCTGGGCACCTCCATCCTTGCACACCAGGATCTTTGCAAGATGGATGGCATTTATAAATTCAAGTTATTTGATAAAATCCATCTTCCTCCTAATACTTCCTAGATCTAAGCCTGGAAACAGACTTGCCTAAAGAGGGTGAGAGCTCTCCTGTACTCAGGACCAGACATATCCTATATACACCTCCAGGTCACACCCTGTATCAATGAAAACCACATTTTAGGCTAACAGGGATTACATTTAGTCTAGAAACAGAAATAAAAGGAGGATATGACCAAGATAATGAAATTCAGTGCCTATGCAGTGCCTCTGAGGGAATATTTCAGGTATATTTCTTAAGTTCATGATAAAAAAAGGAAGACGATAGGGGGAAGAAACACACACCACATTTTTCATTTTCCATTCACACAGGCTTCACTGGATTAAGGCATCACTGCTTTGCAAAACTGAGATGCTAGTCTGGGCTTAGATTCATCCTCTTTCCAGCCCTGTCTCCCTCTCAAAAGTCCTCTGGAGGCAGCTCCTTACAGCAGTAGGATGCTCCCATGAGGATGTATCTCCTCCCTTCCTAATGAGGAATGGTACTGCCAGGCTTTGCAGACTGCTCTCAGGTGCTGGAATCCCTCTCTCTGGGGGATGGATTTTTGCAGCTGTCGGCTCTGTCCATTAAAACACTGAGTTGTTAATTGAATGGGGGTGGGAAATACATTTTGGATGCAGCTACATAATCATCACTCACAGCTCAATGCCACTGAGGGCTGCCTCTGCAGCTCCCTCTCTCTCTTCCAGGCTTTATTTCTTCTCATTAGATATATTCAAATATAGACTCCACAAGCCTTCATGGCTTATTCAGAAAAAAGAATTGGTTTCAGGACTCAGCAACAACAGCAGCACAAGGACAGAAGGAACCACACCCAGCTTTTCAGAGAACTGTCAAAAATTGCCACTGACAGTGGCTTTTTCTACCTGAATTTGGCTGCCTGCAGCCTGGGCTTGAAGCTGATCTGAGAAGCCCCTGGCCCTGCCCTGGACACATCCTGACACGATGGAAGAACTTGCCTGCAGTGCACAATGTTGAGTTTTCTGCATATTCCACGTTCAACGCTTCCAGCAGAGTCACAAAGAGGTTTTTGGGGGCCTCACCAAGGCCAGGCCCTTCCCTGCCCTGTGCTCTGAGTGACCCAGCTGTAAAGTCAGTGTGATGTGACTGTACAGCCCAGTGAGAGGGTACCAGTGCTGTGAGCAGAGGGACCCCGACTCTATTCCCAGCTCTGCCACTCATCTGGTCTCCAGTGAGTCACCTCCCCCTGCCTCTGCTCCTCCATCTGTGAAGCACACTTAATAACACTGGGTAAGAGTCTGAGAATGCTTCAGCAGCCTCAAACCCCAAAACTCACTTCTGAAGGCATTTTAAAGCACATTTTAAGCTGGATTATTTTATACTGGACTGCAGTGTCACATTGACACTTTAAAAAAACCCAACTCCCCAAAAAGCAGGAGACCTTCACTTGGCTGCCAGCACTGGGTTTTCCCAGTATCTGAAATACTCCAGTGTATCTACCACTTTTAGTGCAGTGCAGCAGACTTCCTTTGAAAGCTAAGAAATGGATATATGAGCAAAACCAACTACCTTAGCATGTCTTAACCACTGCTCACCAGCCAAGGGGCAGAACATGAGAAGGTGCATCCCCTTAGCACTTCAGAGCACAATATATTAAACTTAACAACACCTGCTTTATACAAAGCAACCTTTTTACTTAATCATGCACTTTCTAGCAAAACAGTGACATTTTTAGAAGGAAGGTATCATAAAAGAGCAATTAGAGGTGCACTATTCTTTACCAACACCTCAAAGGTGTTGTGAAACTTAATTGATCTGTGGAATATTCTTTGACACAACTGAGGATGTTTTAAGCATTAATTATCATCAACAGCAGCACTTAAAGGATAATGTGGGAAACACAGCAAAGTGGGTCTTGCAGCTAAAAGCTTAAAATGCAGCATAGAATCATATTGATTCTGCACTGGAGAAAGACACATCACAATCTGTGGAAATTACCTGATAGCAGGGTCACAGCAAGGGAAATACAGGAGAGACATGAGTCTGGGTAATGCCCTGGGGAAAGGGAGCAAGCAGAGAGAGCAGGGCTTTGTGAACTCTCCCTCCCTGCCTGTTGCAGCAGACACAGTGCAGGCAGCTGGAGGGCAGAGAGGGCAGTGCCTGCTTTGGGATGAGGCACCACAAACAGAGGGCACACGCTGGCCAGTGATGACACTTGCTGTAGGTCTGAGTCACAACTATTTTGTTTTAGTGAGGTCCCCAGGAGCACAGCTCTGTCAGCAAAATTCCAGCTGGTGCCATACCCATCTCTCCAGCCAGGTGCATCCCTCTCCTTCCCTTTACAGACAACTGAAGGATCCTGCCTGGGGGCTCCGTCAGGAACAAGTGAAGGAGAAAGGGATAAGCACCAGACTGACATGCTGCACGTGATACAGGAAATCTTCCTCTCCCTTATGCATCCTTCTCCCCTGCCTTAAGGTCAGCATATCTATCTATCATCATCATCATCATCATCATCATGCAATCATGTCACATTTGAAACAGTTTCCAGAGCATCCAAGTCCAATTTCCAGAAGTGACAAACGCTCACACATAAATACAGAAATGTAAACATAAATGCAACTATAGATAAATATATAAACATAAATGTATATATACAGGCACGAGGAGAGAGAGAACAAGATTCAAATGACACATCACCCACCACATCTCCGAGTTTTCCACCTCCCCTGGCAGAATGTTTCATTGATTCAGGTGCTTAAGCAGCACCTCACCCCTGGCCTGACAGGTAAGTGGGGAAACCTGCACGGTACCTGCATAAATACTTCCTTTTTTCTTACAACTCTTGTCTTTTGCAAGAAGGAGTTACACCAGGCCCTGAGAACAGAACTCAAGGACAGATTTGCTGCTCAGGAGCTAGAGGGAAAAAAAAATGACAAGCTAATGCTCAGCTAGAAAGGCAGGGCAAATATGGATGTAAAATAACTCTCTGATGACCCATGGAAGTATATTTTTTTGGAACAGGCTGGACACCCATCAGAACCTGGACAAATAAAAGAGAAACTGCTCTGTTACAGGCTCCTGTGAACCAGAAACTGAAAAGATGGCCATAATCAAACCAATAAACAGTGTCCAGTGTTGTTATTACATGACAGCCTGGTTTATTCCAAAGCTCAGGTACACAGATGGGTTTCTTCCCAGAGCAGCGAAGAGACCCAAGAGGACTTTACCAGCTTTGTATGGCAGAGCAGCACAGGGCGTGACCTGCACCTGAGATGGGCACACATCCCCCCCAGACAAAGGAGGCAGCACAAACCACACCACTGGGGGCACATCCAGCTCTAATTTATACCCATGGGCAGGACACAAGGCGCTCTCTCGAGTGGCTGGTGCTGCCCGTGTGAGAACACGTTCCTCCTGGTACCAGGCTATGGCATATTAAAGCAGTAAGTGAGAACATATGCACCAGTGAAATGCACCACTGCTGCTGGAGGAAGATAAAATGGAGAGCTGTGCAGGGCTTGGCTGAGTGAGGCTGACTAATGACTCTAATGTTAGTGGCTGCTGATCAAGAAATCAAGTGCAGAGCAGTCCATCATAACCACAGCAGGGGAGGGAAGACGAGTCAGAGCAGAGCTCAGAATACCAGAGTCCTTCCTTGCTGGTCCAAAACCCAGAAAAAAATACAGCAGGCATTAAAAACCCCAGCTTGTTTCAGTGCATAGTCAAATTCACTGGAAACCCTGAGAAATAGGATCCTTTGTCCCACAGTTTGTTGCCAGATGATAAGGACATTTTGGGGGAGCGTGCTCTCAGGAACACAAATGGGAAATGACGTGATGGACACAGCGTGTCAAAATAACAATCCTCATTTAAATCTTCACGTTAGGGACATCTCACATCTCAAATGTCAAACATGTAAAATGGATTGCCCGCAGAAGGCGATTCAGGGAACATCAATTGTTCTGAAGTTCAGAGTATTAACGTGGGGGAAAAAAAAGAACCGACTTTAAAGTGTATCTGAAATCTTTACAAAGCCTGACCCTTTGTTCTTGCTATTTCTTTACCTTTGTTAGCACTTCAAGGCCACATCCCCATTGTCATTTAGACCACAAGAGCTGCTGTGACATTTTATGGTGCACACTTGACATGACTGCCTACGCAGTGCCCCACTGGCATGAGGGACAGTTCCTGCTCCTTCCCAGCAAGGCTCTGTGTAGGATCACACCACTGTCAGCATTCAAGAAATCAGAGGATCAGGCTTCAAACAGAAAAAATGCTAGAAAAGGAACTAAGCACATCTGTTATGTAGTCCCAGAAGAAAACAGGAATCGGACCCTGCTTTCTAAATGTCTCACCCAATTCTGCAGATCGATGATATTTATTCATACAATGCAAACATGAGAAATGCCAGGGCTCTGATCCTCACTGATACCAGAGAACACATGTTTCTTAACACTGAAAATCTTTAATCCCTTTGGAGATCTGGCAGGAAATACTCAGCTACGCCAACCACGAAAACGGTCCCGGGGTTATTTGTTACAAGCCTTTTCTTTCACAAAACACATAGAGAGGCACAAACCAAACCCACTATTTGCTGAAGAGAGTGTCAAAGGAAGCCTTAAGAGGAACAGTGAGGACTAAATGAACTTGCAGTCTTCATGCTGATGAATAGTTCTGCAATCTTACGAAAGTACCGAACAGACACATGGACCCAAACATCATCAATGTGGACCTGTTTGCATGTCTTGCAAAAAAACAGAAATCATTTCTGGAAAGCTGGTTACAAAACCAAAATCTGCACCAAAGCAGCAGAGATTTTGAAAACTAACTTTGCCTTCCTTTTGGAAATATGCTTCAAATACTTAGAGCTACTAAGTTCCCATCATGGGTGCTTTCAAATTTCAATCCTAAGTACAGGCTTCCTGATTCTTTCCATCAATAACACTCACACCTTCACTCTTCCCATTACCACCATTACACCGGCATACCACTGAAAAGCCACAAAATTGCACTGTATTTCTACAGGCAGGAATAACACAACAGCCAAATGCTCTGGCAAATCCATCCAGGTGCCACTGCTTCAGAGCCCCATCAGCAAGCAGAGCAGTGTGCTGTGAGGTGGATGCTCTGCTCCCCTGGATCACTGCCTTCAAAGCACATTTGCCCAGGGAGAAAAGTATGTGTTCATGGGTTGATGTTGATGCCTCTGCATTTCAGGGCATGGAATTCTTAATTTCCAGGAGAGGTGCCCAGGCAATCACAACGTGTCAGTGCTCCTGGTCTTTGTCAGCAAGGGTTGGGTGCTCCCCTCCTTGTGCTGCTTGTCTCATCTGTCCCTGGGCAGTTTGTGCACTGTTGAATTGGAGGGTTTGTTCACTGGGGTCCAGAATAAAATCACTGCTCTTGGGAGCCAGCTATTTATGTGCATCAGATTTCAACACTGCTCAGGGCCTGGGTTTGGACCTTGTTCACTTCTGTGTCAGCCCAACCCAATGCCAGTGTGACACCAGCAAGAGCCTGAACACAAAGTCCATGGCACATCACGCCCTGTATTGCTGAAAAAAATCCCTCTTATCCCAGCTTTACAGGGATGAGATTCCTTGTCCTCTATTAAAAAGATCTGCAGTTGGATTTCCAGAAGTGTTTTGCAGAGGCAGCTTCCACGCCTTAGGGAGTGCATGACCTACCCCCACTGAAATAATGTCCAAGATCTTGCTGAGATTTAACCTCTTAGTTCAGTCTTATCTGGTATTTGATCATTGTCTCCAGAACAGAAGATACTCAAATACTGGAGCAATCCAGGTGAAAATTAATACAGTACAGATGAACACAGATTTCCTGCGTAAACTGGAAGTCATGAAGTGTGCAAAATCTTTCAGGAATGGAAGACTGAAACCCTGGTTTCAGGATTGGAAGACTGAAACCCTGGTTTCAGGAATGAAATCTTTGGCTGATTAATTTTCATTCATCAATAACCTGTTTCTCAGAGCTGAATGAAACAGGTATAAAACACCTGCACTTTTAAAACAATGTGAGGAGAGCAGGGCATGTTATCCAGGAAAACTGATTTCCTAAGTAATTTCTTTCCTGCTTATTGAGGTTTCAAGCCAAGCACAGGGTCAGTGATGATGGACTGTGCTGTCCTCTAGTAAATAAGGTTAATGTTACTGTATAGCTCTGTTTTGCACTCACAGAGCATGAGAATGAACCTAAGTACAGCTTGCTCAAATACAGACTGAAATATTACTCTGCATAAGGGGCAGATCCTGTGAGGTGGCCCCATCCAACTGGAAATGTGATCAGTTTGTCTGTGTCTTTTCACTTCCAAAGGATCACCTGGATCTTTTCAGATGGGTATGTTGTCTGAAGTGTTTGGATGAACTTGTCAGGACCTGACAACTCAAGCTTTACACTGGAAGGGAAGTACATCAGCTTCTCTGCCAGAGCCCACACTGGGACCATACAGTGGAGTTTTAGCTTACTTTAGTTTGGAAGTGATATACACGAAAATGAAGAAGACTCTAAGGTGATAAGTTGTGTCCTTCCCAAGAAATCTTAAAAATGGGGTCGAGCAATCTAAAGTTCATGCCTGGGTTTCATATTTTTTTAGCATTTATTTCAACAGAAATAGTAGCCTTAACCAAGTACAGTACATCTCAGAGGAGCTGTTAAGACGAGAGGAGGAGATGAAGGGCTTGGAGATGTGAATTTTCAAACGAAGGGGAAAGAAAGCCCTTTTCACACAGGTTCCTATTTTCCCACTGTAACAGTTCTCAAAAACACCTTCACAATTCCTGTAGCAGCATTTCCTTAGAAAAATTCCATTTCTGTAATGTAAAATGCCCTCTTACAGAGAAAAATAAAATGACACACTGACTATATAGTCTGGGTTCATTTTAAAATTCAACCAGCACGAAAACTCAGAACATGTGTGCAAAGTTCCCAAAAAAATAAAGAAAAGTGCAACTCTTGAACAAAGCAAGGCTAGCACAGCTCCTGCTGGTGCTCATGGGAAGCTCTGGTTTGGGCTGATGGCCAAGACTGCTGCCCACAGACCAGAAGTGAAACCAGCCTCTTTGTAATCACATACACACCACCTTTGTTTGTCACACACACAAATGTTTCACTGGCTTAACACCCGTGCCAGAGCCCATGTTGGAAAACAAAAGCTTAGATGAAAAAGATCCTGCTGCCCTCCTGAGGGCCACAATATGGACTCGAAGCACACACTCACAGCCAGAGCACGTTGCCCTTCTGTGCACCCTGTGGTGCAGCTCTGAGAGGCAACACACCCACCCCCAGCTCTGCAGAGCCATCTGTTCTCTCCAGCCTCCTTTCGCCGTCCCTGCCCAAAGCCTTTAGCCTTGCCTTTCACTTCAACTGCCCTTGGCAGACAGCTGGGATGGAAACACACGGGAGATTTACCTGATGGGAGCTGACTCATCCCCTTTATCGAGCCAGTCCTGGGGTGGGATTATGTACATGCACCAGAGCCCCCAGTTGTAGCCGTGGGCGGCGTTGGCGTATTGCTGCACTTCAAAGGTGTTGTACTTGATGTTGTCGATGGCCGGCAGGATGATCCGCTTCCGATCCTCTTTGATCCGGGTAAGGGCAGGTTCCACCCTGGGAGCAACAGAGACAGCGACATGTTTTACAGGTTTTACAGCCACCCAGTAATCCCAGGTCCTGCCTGGCAGGCTGATAAAACCAGGTTTTCTAACACTGCAAGCATTAACCCAGTGAGACGACAGCCCAGAGCCGCCCCTGGGACCGAACCCACATCACTGTCACACACTGACGGGGGGGGGAGACATTTCACACAGGAATTATTACCTTTAGGAACCTGTACCAGAGTTAAACAACACAAAACCCGACCAAACACCTCTTCTGAGGCCTGGAGACTGTTAATTCATCTCGCAATGGACAAGTGTTGAGAGACACCATCACCACGAGCAGTTAAATGGTCTCACTGGCTACACCACCGGGGCTCCTGGTAGCCATTAAACACCAGCTCTTGCTGACATGGCCTGAAGGACTAAACACACACCAGGGGCTGCAAGAATCTGAAGGTGACTCAAAGGTTTTAATCTTGTTTCCTAAGGCCTGACCCCATGGGATCCAGTTTGAATGACAAGTGTGGCTGCGTTATTCCTTCTAAAACCTCTTTGGTGATGAGAAGATTTCAATTGCCAGATGGTGCAAAAGCAGCGAACTGCAGGAAATGTTCCATCATTTCAAAAGGCTTTAAAACATCAATGTGCTTTCAGCAGAAGCTACATCCCAAAAGGAAAGTAAAAAGCTTCAGTGCAAACACTCATTTCTGACCAAGGTAGTCTGAAGTCGCTATGAATTTACAGAGAAAGTGATCCAAAGAGGCAGCAGACTTACATAAGGGTGGAAATCACTCCTCAAAGTAGTATTAGAAACAGCCACTGGTTCACTCCTTTGTAACTGTGTTTCCCCTTGAAATAAGCTTTGAAGATTTTGCAGAGCTCTCACATGTATCTTTAAGGGAACGGTGGTTTGCTGCGGTTCACAAAGGTAGTGGGATTTGAACACTGATCTTTTCTCATTTTTCTTTTGCTGTTGGTTAAAAGGCAATTGTTCCTTCATGGCTTCAAGTTTGTCATTTTATATTTTGTTTGTTATATTTAGTTTGTTACCATTAATTTTCTTGTGCAGGCCAACAGAAAGGGAAAAGCGATGAAGTTAATTCAAACTGCATTTTCAGTCTTCACTACCTCCGTCTGAACTATCATAAATTTTCTGGCCTGTTCTGTAAGAAGACAGAAATTTCTCTGTAATTGAATACAGCCAAAATATTTGTCATTTTGTACACAGTCTCCCTATTGCTTACATGAGGCTGTGTACTGCTTGCCTTCTCTTCTTTTTACTGCTCCTACACGAGTAAAAATAGACATAGATTCAGTGAAACCCTTGAGTATTGATGATGAGCTGCTTACTGCAAATAAACCATCACAAAACAATGTAAAATAAGAGCATAACTGACAAAAAGACAAGGTGTCACAGCACTGCATTTGGAGAGAAGAGTAAGAGAGTTAAACTAGTTTAATTTGGATTCCTCCAGAAAACTGACATTTGAATTTATCAGCTGGATGCCAATAACACATAGAATGGAAGTTTTAATAAAAAGGATGATCACAAGCATGGTGGGAAAAAAAGAATGACATTGCAAGTCGCAGAAATTTCCTATGGCCAGGAAGGTTATGAAAGAGATGTTCATCTCCTATTCAACACATATTGTTTTGTTACTCTCCTTGATTTATTCTGGGAATAAATCAATGGATCCCTCACGACTGGAATGGCCTGAGGTCACCCTTACTACTGCTTGCCACCTGCAATTTTAGGTGCAGTACTTATATTGTCAAAGCCCAAAGTCCTGTGAGGTACCAAAAACCTCCACAGAAGCATGAAAGCTCAGCAGCCTAAAGGAGGACAGTGATTTCAGCTCTATTTTTGGCAATACTTTTTTTTTTTTCTTTTTTTTTGCATGACATTTAAAGAGCTGTACCCCAGACTCAAAGGAGATTTTTTTTTTCTTTCTGTGGGAGAAACAACTGAGAGACTCAGGACAGTGCAGTACATGATGTAGACTCTCAATTCATTTGGTCTTTGGGCTACACTTGGGCACCTCCATAAAGAGCCAATGTGACCTTCCAAATCAGGATATGCCACTTCTGTTGTCAATATGAGATTATATTTATAAGATTAAGTGTTTTAAAAACCAGTGGGTGGACAGCAGAAAAACTCTTGCAAATCCAGCAAAGCAGGGACTAATGCAGAAAAGCTGATTCTGCTCAGTTCTTTCCATCCTGTTATCTGTGCTTATCACCTTAGAGGCAGCAGAAGAAAACACAGAACAGTGGACACTTCAGCCAGACACTCCCATCACGAATCCAGTGCCCCCAGCTCCCTTCTGGCCTCTGCAACAAAGGCTTTCAAAATACCAAACAACAGGTACAGGTGCCACTAATGACAGGCCACTAATTGTTTGACTGGAAGAAGAATCCTCCTCTTCAAGGTTTTAAAGTGAAAAAATGACCCTGGTGCAGATCACCCTCCATGCAAAGCACCTGGAGCAGGACCCTGGTTACAGAACAAGACTGTTTAACCATCACACTTAAAACCATCCTGGAGGTTCCAAATTCCTTCTACAGTTCCTCCCTGTGTGCTTGTTTTTCAAGGATTTTACTTTGTAGGGTAGACTGAGATTGTGTAATGAAAAAGCTAAAAGAAAAGGAGATAAGGAATTCTCCTCCCTTAATGTCAGATGTCTGCAAAGGACCCCCCATATCCAAGGTAAGTGCCTCAGACTTTCATTCTCAGCAGAGGGAGAGGGAGGCTGGCACTTTTACAGTCAGATGCTTCTCATAATAATGCAGACACTGAAACTAGGTGAGATTAATAATGCTGAATTATTTTGAATAAAAAGGGAATTTAGCCTGCTACTTTGCAAGACAGCTTAAAATTGGACTGCTGAAGTGTATCCCACATAATGGTTGGAGAAAGAATGTGAAGAAAATATTTAACAGCCACTCTGGTTTTCAGGCCTTAATCATATCTGTGATTGTGTTAATCCAATACTTGAGTCCTGGAAATGCTAACCTGGGCCCTTGCTTTCTTCATTACACAAAGAACAATCCATTCCCAGCTCTGGGGCTGCTCTCACACCAGCCATCACCAAACTACTCTTGTCACTCTACAGTTGACTAATTTCTGTGGTTTTCCAGTTGTTTATGACTCACATTTATTACCACCTGGACGGTGCTTTGCATCTGAATGGCACAAGGAGGGATGCAACAGTCGGGTCAAAATACACGATGAAATTCCATTCATCTCTATCAATCTATCAATGTAAAATCCCAAATTTTGAACTTCCATGAAATCTGAGGTGTCTGTAAGATGTCCATGTGATCAAAGTCCTGCTTCTGTCCCCTGCACTCCAGAAATGTAAATGTTCAAGATACCACTTCTCCAGTACCTCTGCCCTCGAGTTATGCTGTGCCAAGGGCATGGAGTGAATTGGGATGAAAGCAGCTGTTGGAACTTCCTTTTCTAAAACTCCCATCTCACCCATGGAGGTGATTTTCTACCTCTGTTGGTATCCACACGTGTGGAAATCATATCCCTGTGGGTATTAGGAACAGGAAAGGTTCACTATGTGGACAGATTGCACAGCTATCTAACTTCCCAAATATGTTCATAACCACAAGTAAGAAAGCAGGGTCTGAGTCACAGATGGAAAGAGAAAATCCAGGATAGAACTGTCCTCTGTTCTGAACCCTGGCTTTGTCTAATTGCTTCAGGTTTTTGAAAGGGTTATGACTAAATTTTCCTACTAATTTCCAGGGGTTTTTTTCCCTAATTTTAAACTGCTACATTATTATGCAGATTTACCCACCCTCTTTACAGACACCAGCATTCTTTCTCTGGGTTTTTTCCACCGTGCACCTGCAGAAGTCAGATGCTTCTGGCAGCTCACAGGACTGAAAGGACAGAGGGGAAGGGGTTGTTGAAGTCCAAGTATGTTCTACATGCTGTGCTGATGAGCTGCAATATGTTGTTTGAGTGTTTTCTTTCCACATGGCCACTGCTGGAAGTGAGGCAGGACTGCAGGATTCAGCCTTGCCTGATCAGGTACATAAACCAGAGGTGAATTTTGAGATTCATCTCTGTTTTTCACAGATGCAAAAATATTAGCTTCCTACCTTGTATCTGAGCCAAGGTGCTTTATGGGCACAGAGTAGCACAGATTGTTAACAAGTTATTTACTGGAGCAAGAGCAAAAGTTCTCCCAGGCATATTCATAGACGTGATGGATTTCAGGAAACTAAATATAATCAAAAGATTCAGCTTTAAAGGTAATGCTTCACAGCAGCCAGTCGTTTTTTTTCACCTAATAAAACCCAAGCAGACAATTTGGACTGGAATTTGAGTGACATATGAAGATCCTCCCTTCTATCCTCTCTTAAAATATATATTTGTCAGTGTCCTCCTCTCACTCTGAATAGATTGCTGATGAATGGATAAAGCCAGAAGAGAAAGGACAGTAAATTCAGTTCTCCTATAGATCCCACTGGGCTGAAGGGTGTTTCCACTTGGGTTTTCTTTCTCTGAAGCAGTTCCAGCAATACAGGAACACAGTGCTGAAGTCTCTTTCCCAGGACTCATCCCTGTGATGGACAGAGCTTAGCTGGAACTCCACAAAGCAACAGCACTTCTCCAGGATTTCGGTGGGCTTCCCAAAGGCACCAGGACAGGCTGGGCAGAACATCCACAGCAGGTGCCTTGGTGAGTGATTCCTCTTTGCAGAAACTCTCTTGGGGGATTTGGGGAAGGAATCTCTGATCAGGAGCAAACTCACAACAAAGTGATGTGTTGATTTGTCAGAGTGTGTTGAGCACATCACCAAACAAACAGCACGTGCATTTGATGCTTTTGCCTACCAGTTGAAAGATTCCTGCATGAACACTGGATTTTCCAAGGTGCTGGACACCCATGATGACTTTACTGGGAGTTCCAGCAATGCCAGAACTGTGGGCCTCAAGGACTAAGTGCTCCCAGGATGAACACTGGAGGCAAAAAAGAGGTGAAAGGCAGAATTTAACCCGGAGTACAGAATAAGCCTGTAAGAAGACTGAGAGCAAAGGCAGGGGCCAAACTGATAACACAGGCTTCTCTAATCCCCTTGTAAGTCTATCTCTGAACATATATGCATTCTGTATTTAACACTGGGTTGATTCAGAGCAGCTCAAACCCCACGGGAAAGCACAGCAAACAAAAACCGTGTGCTGCCTCACATCCTTATCAGATTGCTGGAGAATTCATGCCATGGGGAAAGTCTGATTTTCCACAATGCTAGAAAGAACAGCTTCTTCCAGAAAAAAAAACAAAACAGATAAAAAGTAGTTAGTTATGAGCTCCTCAGTGCACATTATTATATAATTCACCTTTTAAAATATGTAAAAACACCTGCTGACTTCAAGCAGACTTTTAAAAAGGCACAACATAGGAATAAATGCACCCAATCCAAGGGAAACCACATGATTGCTGCAGGCCAGGGACCTGCCCAACTCTGCTATTTCAATAGCCTTCACAACTTCAGGGATGCTTTGCTAACATGCAGCATCTGAGAAGCAAAGCCCACTCTCCAGTTCTTAATCAGAATGATTGGACAAGGCACTTGTCAATAAATTCCTCACCGCCACCCAAATGTCACTTTTTCTAAATTGGTTCCAAAGTGGGTACACAAATACCCTAATCTCTGGGTTCTTTTGAGATAAGCATGTTATCTTTTTTTTCCTCTCCACAACCACCACGCTAATTTTTACTCCAATAAAAAATGAAGAATGGACATTAAAAAAAAAATAAACAAATCCAGCCTTTATTTTTTCAGCTTTCACAAATCAGAATTTCTTTTTCTTGCAAGCATTTAGGGAGGAGTCCTTACAAGACAGAAATGAAAGACAACATGGTCTCATCTGCTCGATTTTATGGCTCAGTGGGTTTAACACCGTATTTTACTCTGGCTCTACCACTGTCAGATACCATGAAGTGTAAACTTAACACAGGAATGTAAGGAAAAAAAAAAGCTGTGTAAACTGAAAGCTTATTTTGCATGATTTTATACGCTACCTCACATTTCACTGACAATATACATTTATCAGATGCAGACAAGCAGATCTACTGACACACATAATTCCTCACTGAGGCCATCTGAGGAATATTTAATGCAGAATGCCTTTCCTGTAAATAAGCGTTCAGAGGACTGAAAAAGAAATAAATTTCATACTCCCTTCCTCGGTTCTCTAAGAGGAAAGAGAGGAATTCCCCACCTGCTCTTCCCTGACATCTCTATCAGCGTTCCTGTGTGCCCAGGGAAGTTTCAGACCCGCAGCCCCCCAGCCAGGAATGCCTGCTGCAGAGTTAAAGATCAGCTCTTTGGCTGCCAAATCTCAACAGCTCTTTTCTGCACCACTGAAAAGCAATGAGGATGCCCCAGTGAACACTCTAGGTCGTTGAGGTAGATGAATAGTTGAAGCTGCTCTCTGTGTATGTCCTCTCTATGTAGGCTGGCACTGTCCCATGGATCTGAAGGGCCCACATGGCTTGTGTTCACACTTCCCTCTCCACTCACATAATGCTAGTTCCCTTTTGCTATCTAAAACATGTATTGCATCAAGTTACCAAATTGATCCAAAGGCTCTGGGTGAGAAAAAACTCCCTTAATAAACACATGTCCTTTCCTCTGCATAAATAAAACATCCTGGGTCAGCCCTGGCAGAGTAGCAGGGATGCTGCAATGAACCATGTCCTGAGCAGGAGGGATGTGCTCGAACCCTCCAGAGGGGAGGGAATGCACAGGGGAACAACTGCAAAGGTGATTTTGCCCTCACCTTCACCACTTCTCTCACTAGGAAGAAAGAACTACCTGGATCTTACCAGGTCCCCAAAGACCCAACTGAGCTTGAACAGGGGGGACAGGGAGTTCACCTGCTGACAGAGATTATCTTCCAGCTCATTGCATGAAAATGTTACAAGGGAGCTCTCAGGGGGACAAAGACCTTGTGGCTGTGCTCCACAAAAGTATAACCATGTCTCTGTTACAGAGCACTTGGGATAACCAAAGTTAGAAGATCAGGAGGAAATCAACTTCCTTTTTCCTTTGCACACTGTTTCAGAAGCCCATTGCTCACAGCCACTGCAGCAGATTGCACTGCATCTCACAGGACAGAGCAGCACCTGCAAAGTATCATCCACAGACCCAGGGATCTTGATCTTTAGTTCTTTGTAGTTCATTAAAACATCAGTTTTCTATATTTTTAAAACACTGCCAACTTCGGGCATAATCCATAAAGATGGGATCTGTATGACACAGTCTGATGGATACTCAGCTTATATTTCAGGTTCTCTTTCTCATGTCAGGCTGTCTCTGTCTCTCTGTTGTATTGAAATCTTTTGATTAAATCCTCTTACTTCACTGCTTCCTTATTGATACTCCCCCTTTGTCTGGCAAAATTTTAATTACCATGGTACTGCATAACTCCATTCAGTGCTCTGATATTACCTCAGTGATAGGAGCAAAAGCAATTCCTAAGACAGAATGTAACTATAATACTCTATCATTATGTCTTCTTTTATGGCTCCTAGCACCCTCTTTATGGCTGCTAATATATTGTGGTTTCTGCCTTTCACTTACTGATTTCTGCTCTCCTTCACTCAATGTGTCCTTTTTCTCACCCAGAGAATTAACACCCTATCTCTGCTATCTCTCTTTCCTGCTCCCAGACACAGTGTAGGGAAGTTCTCTTCTCCTCCTCAAGCTATTCTTTCCCATCTCTCAAAGACAGGAGTCTACACAATGCTCTACATGTTCTGCAACACAATCAGCATCCAGGATGTGATGATGGTCTCCACTCGGGGTTACTGTGGCTTAGTGCTCAGTGGGGGGACCTAATACAAAAGTCAGGGCAGGAATGCTGAAATCTTCAGAGGACTGAAGGGAAACTGAGCTATACCAGCTTAAATATACCCTCAGAGAGGAAAGTACAGGAGCTTTTCATACCCACTGCTTCTGCTGGGTTGCTGACTCCTGTTAAGTAACCATTAAAAACAGACCTGGTTCTACTGCAGGAGAGGTAGAATTTTACACATGAACTGTACACACACATTATCACGTAATTTTAGTTTAAAATTCCATTTGAGAATTAATTGCAATGGCCTCCCTTTCAGGCAGTCCTCCCCTCTTTCACTCTCACAGCAGCAGTATTGGCTCACACTGTCAAAAGCCTTAAGGGGAACAGGTCAGTCAAAAATCACTGCTCTGCAATAACATATTTCTACACCTGAGAAGCCAAAAAGCAGCAATTAAGCACAGCAAAATAAATAATTCAATGGCTAATTTGACCTGCCAGGTTGCAGAGTGGTTTTTTTATATCCTACCAGATTGTATTTTAGTTTAGAAGAAGTGTCCCTGGAGAGCAATGCTGTGAGAGCCCATAAAATGCTACAATGAGAAATAAGGCCAAAATTCACCTGTAAATGGCCCACTATTGTTTAAAGAAGTTTTTTTGTTATTGGTCCTGCATATTTCATTAGAAAGTGAAGAAGTCCTTCTTTGATTCTATATGAGTTAATCTGCCAACTGATTAGGCAGGTAAAGCAGCCATAGATTGGAAGACTAGAATTGCACTGCAGGTACTTGACTTTTAGATGGAACACAAACCAAACAGAAAGCTAATGCTCTTTTCTGTGGTAAAGGAATTGGCTTCTTTTTAATTGCCTCACAAATAATCCATAGACAGCTTTGAGTGGGAGCAATCCGTGTGGCCTCTGAATACATAAATATGCACTGAAAATGGGGGGAAATATTCATTCAAGATGCACCTAAGTAGGAGAATAGAACAGCAGCACTTTAGCAAGAGGCTCCTTCCTCACTCCCAAGTTTATAGGGCTGGGAGTGAGGGTAGTTGTAACCCAGTGGGGAAAAACAAAGCAGTCCAGATGGAAGGACTTTAGTCCCTCCCAGTAAAAGAAGATTAGATGAAAACGGAGCTGACAGGCACCCACATGTGCACAGGTGGGCAGCACTAAAACCAGGAGGAGGTGGGCAGAGCAGGGCTGGAGGTGGCTCAGCAGCCACAAGGGTTGAGTGGAAGAAGAGCAGGAACCCCAGCGGGGAGCACCAGGAGCCCTCGCGGCTCCCGGACACGGGACATGTGTCTGCCAGCCCCACACACTTCCAGGGCTGCTCCAGAGCTCAGGGATCCCAGAGCAGCTGCTGAGCCTGGCTCAGCACACTGTGGAAAGGAGAGGGCACCAGGGAGGATGCAATAAATGCAGACACTCTTTATCTCACCCACACACACCCTCTCATTCACCGAGTCTGCGTTCTTGCTATGCTGATTTCAACCCTTTCTGACACTAATCCAATGTAGTAAGGTTCAGAAAAACCCCTAACAAACCCCAAAGCAACCACAAAGCCCTTTCCTTCTTACTGACACTGCTGCCGAGCTTGGCTGGGTACAGCACATCAGTCAGATCTTAATGTCCTTTATAAAATTACAACAAAATTCTCCATAAGCCTCAGAAAACTGGGCAGGACAAGCACTGGGACCAGCACCCAGAGCATACTCTCCCCAGTCCCCAATCCTGCCCCATAGCTGATATTACCCTAGATGAATGTTTGCAATGATTTGAAAGACCTACTTGCCTTAAAAGCAAAGAAATAAATTAAGCCAGCTCTTAAGCTTCTAGAAAACTACTACAACTGCTATTATAGTCTAACATAGTCCTAGGGATAAAAAATGGGATGAACATAAACCAGGTGCACTACAAGACTTATTTTCCTGCATCTTCCATTTTATAAAGATATTCATGAACATATAAAAATAAACACTCCACTCCTTTGCAATTAAGTTTCTCCCTAGTTGTAAGTACAGCTATTTTTAGTTTTAATTTGAGGATATCTCCCAGAATTGCAGAGCATAATCATTTCCACCATAACTCTGCATCATCATTATCAAATAACAGCCTATCTTTGGAAAACACACATTTTACATGCTGAAGGTCCCAGCAGCCCTTTTTCAGCTGACTGTACATATCAGTTCCTTCAGTCCCAACTTCAAGTAATGCAAAATATTGGCCACCAAGTGGTGCTACAAAGGTTTACTCCAAATGCAGATCTGGCCCATTAAACCCAAAACTGTGCTTCCCTTGCAAACCAAAGGGGGATGAGGAAAGGTGCACTAATTTCAAGCTCCATTAAAAATGCAGGAAATAATTTAACGTTTCCCTCAGATGTAAATGCAGGAAAATTTACGAGGAAATCAGATTGGTATTCAAGTTTCCAAGACGAAATGACAGAAAATGACAAGGAAGTAAAAGAAGCACTTGAAAGCATCTGGCCCAAAGCTCTTTAATGGTGTCTCCCCATCCATGGATTTCACATCCATTGTGGTTACAATTACTTCCCTCTCTACTGAGCTGTCCTAGACAAGTCACAGCAGCTTTTTTATGGATCTTGCAGTCGTTGCAGAAGACTCTGAGTGATAATCAAGGACATTATTCCAAAGTAACTGCTGATGGGATGACACCAGCCTGCAGCCGCCTCGCCCCCACGGCTCCCCAGCTTCCCTGAGCAAATCCTTGCACAGTCCCAGAGCCAACCCCCCTCTGGGGACAGCCAACACTCACCAGCCAATGTTGAATTCCACGTGGGCATCAAAGAAGCCGACGACAGGAGAGGTTGCTGCTTTCCAGCCCTGGATCCTGGCTCGGATCAGCCCTTCCCGTTTGTTGTTGCGCACTATTTTCACCAGACCTGGGTATCTTTTGTTGACATACTGGTCCAGATTAAATTTTAGCTCAACTGCAGGACAAAAAAAAAACAAAACACCCCCCCTCAGACATTTAGAGTGAGAAAAGCCCTGCAATGTTATGTTTTACTTTAATTTATTCTGCAACAGAAAGGGAAAGAGATCCTTCAAGTAGTCCTAAACCCTTTCTCATTCTCACAGATACAAACCAAGTACTGTGGTTGTGGCATGGACTAATTCCACGGGTATCAGCACAGAGAAATTCTCTACACATCAGAGATTTGCCCAGGTTTAATATGGCTTGATGGATTTGAGTAGAGTTTTGAAGAGGTAGTTTGCCAAAATATTTTTAAATAATTATTATTCTGATTCTCTGATGATTTGAATTAGGTCACAAGTGGCCTCTGGAGGAGCAACTCTGGCCACAAAGCAGTGTAACATGGCAGTCTGGTGATTATTTGTTCTGATTTATGCTGTTCAGTAAGAGTTTGAAAAATAACCTCAATGGATTTTGGGTCAAGATCTAATTCAGATCACAATTAATTTCTCTTCATTTTAGGGTTTTCCCTCAAATATAATTAAGACTCCTCAATACCAGGCTTCTTTCCCATTGACCTAAATGGATATTGAAGATCTCAAATAGACTTCTCTTTTGTTCATTTTCAGGCATTCAACCACAGACAGAGTAGGAGGTTTATAAACAGGCAAATTACCAAAATGGTCTCTCTATTTTTTAAAAATCAATCTAGTTTGGTAATTCATTTATACTGCAGCTTATTCATAATGTGGCTTTTGCTCAAATGTTTCATTCGCACACATGAATTTACTCCCTATCTCAAAAAAAGAAAAAAAAATCAGCTCAAAATCTGACGTTATCAACACCTCTTTAAATCCTGAAAAAACAGCATGCTACTATGTAAAAGAGCAGAAACTATCTTTAAGGAGACTCTGTAGCCCCATTTTTCCTTGAAAGCAGAATTTAAAATTGTAGTCTATTAATGACAATGTTCCTCTGCATCTGAAAATTTGGACAAAAGTGTCCCATTAAGACTGCCTGTACAAATGTCATTTATCCTGTGAGGATTTCAATGAAATCAACAGGGTTTATCCACATAATGTTTATTTGTTACACAAACAGTCAATATTTACTCACAGCTTTGTGCAAATGGCTCAATCAACCCCCTCATCAACAGATATGAACTCTTGCAAATTCTACTGACTCCAACAGAGGTGTGTTAATTTATACCAACATATGAGTCAATGATTATTAGCCGTGGTTGCATGTATGACCCTCTTCCCCCAGCTGCTTTAATGCAGAACGACTCAAAGGTGTTTCATCCAACGCTAAAAAAATAAGAATTTTGGCCAGCAGTGACCAAAATGCTTTGTGTTTCATGTTTAGAAATCACACAGCAGGAGGAAAGGCTGGGAATGCTCACCGTTGTCACTGTTGTCATCCACCAGGATGATCTCCTTGAGCAGGTGGGAGGGGGTGTGGTTGACCACGCTGTGCACCGAGCGCAGGATGACCGAGAGCGCCTCGTTCACGAAGATGAACACCACGGAGATCTGGGGCAGGTCGTCGGGGTAGCTCATCTGTCTGCACCTGGGGGGAAGAAAAGGCACAATTAAAACCCAAGCAGCCACTGGGAGGCCAAATGGGCTGAAGAGCATCATCTCCTTCCTTGTTCTCCATCTCACAGGGGGATTTGCAGACTTTGCCCTTTGTAACCCCGAACAAAGATGTGGCAAAAGCTCAAAAGAAGCAGCCCAGCCAGGAGCAGCAACCTGTATGAAACAAAGGGGATGAGCACACACACGTTTGTACCAGCTCTCACTCCCTGGAAGGTTAAAAGCACCTCTGCAAAACCAAAGGAATATCAATGACTTTGCTCAAAAACAACCTGCAGAAGGCCCACAGTGCTACCCCCTGGCTGTGCTCCCGGGGGAACCATCAGCAGGTCTGCTGGTAGCTCAGAACTTTCAAAACCAGGGCTCACTCAAGCAAATTTTGCACTTGCCCATACAAGGAGCATTTTCCACCCTTTCTGACTTTGCAGTTTGTGCAGCAATAAAAAACAAGTGATGGCTGTTGTACAGGCACTCACTGGAGTATCTGCAAAACAGATCTGCTCCCTCTGAGCCATCACCTTGGAAGGCAGCTACATCCTGATTCACAATTTGCTTTTGTGCTGCTCACTGACACATACATGTTACCACAGACCATTTTGAGATGAAAAACTGAGGCCTGGAGAAGTCACACAGCACAAAGTAGAATTCCTGCTTCCCAAGCCCACAGTCCATGCCCCTCTCTAACTGTCATTATCATACTCCCTTATTTTAGTGGAACTCTCCCACTAGCAAATATTCTAACTTTAAAAAATACCTATGTGTTCTCACAGTCAAAAGCCATTCAGAATTACCATGGCAATTACTGAACCTGCTCTCTAAAATACCACTGATGAAATCACAGGAAACGACTTTTCCTGCTCTTATCAAACTTTCTGACCTCTTTGCTCATTACTTTGGCATAACAATCACCTTTTTTCCCCACTCTCAGCAGTCATGGGGATAGGGAGGGCGACAAATGCTTGACTGCTGAGTAACCTCTGGAAATCAGTTAGGAATTCTAGTAAAGTGCAATTATTCCTAACTCCTCATCCCAGCAGTACTTGCCCAGAGACCTGAGTACTTGTCATTGATTACAGAGTTACTGCATCAACACTCAGAGCTGGCTGGAAAGAAGGGATGAGAGAAAACATGTAACCAAAGTCTGGAAACAAAAAAATGTTGTGGCAGAGGAGGAGGGAGTAGAGCAAGAACGAGAGGTCAGTCAAAGCTGCATTTACTATACAGAGGGACAAGCAATTAAAGGAAAGGTGGGATGACCACAAATGTCAGAAGCAGAGAGGTACCTGGGTTAGGTCCATCCCCATCCCTTCTCACTGCACCTTCCTTCTGTCAGTTCTTCCCTTTTTCTACGAGGAGGACATAGCTGAAAAATTGCATTATGGCTGCATTTGGAAAGAACACCCTGACCATTACATATTGGAATATCTTGGGTAATCCCAATGCAACAGGAACATCTAGATGGGCAAAGGCAAAGCTCATAATTTAGCAGTGGTTTAAAAGCTGTCATTGTTTTATTTATTGCAGTGAGGATGAAGAACAGCAAAAGCAGCTGTCCAGCTGAGTAGACTTTTCAAAGCACAGCAGTGATTTAGGAGTTTATTTCCTTCAGACTTCAAGTCAACCTTGAACTCCCAGCTCCTTAGGTCAGAAAATGAGATGGATCTGCTGAGGTAGTCAGGAGGAAGTACTGGTCCACTGACAAACACTTCTGATGTTTGAGAGCATGAGCAATCCCAGTTAAGGGGCCTTTCCTTAAAAATCAGTGGGTGCTTAAGTGCTTTGCTGGATTGTCGCCCAAGTTCTTCCCAATGTGTTCTCTAATTGGATACCAGTCACAGCAATTTACAGTTAATACTTCCTTTATTCCAAGAAACTCTAACCAGCACTTGACACACCGAGCCAAACAGTGACATTAGCAAGTCACACAGAAGAACACACTGCCATCAGAGCACAACCATGGCTGTCACCTCCTGCCACCTCTGCTTGACCAGAGGCTGACAAGAGACCAAGTGCACTGCAATGGGTCAGTCCTGCCTGTGTGCAAGGCACAGAAAGTCAGAGGGTCAGGACATGTGAAGCATCAGGCAAGACACCTCTGGGCTGGTGATGGAGGAGCTCAGCACAAGACTGGGCACGTTTATTATTTCTTATGAGAAGAAAATTACCAGGAATGTGAAGAAATCAAACTGTACAAAGATGTCCTAGCAAGACACACCCTCATAATCCTTCAGCCTCACCACCAAGAGAACTGTGATATTAAGAAACCATCCCTTTTTGGCAGCCCTGGTGCTGGGCAGTGGAGTGCCTGGGTGTTTAAGGCACCCCAGTGCTCTGCCAGGGAAGGGAGCTGGGCACCACCACGCCCTCCACTTCTCTGCACTAGGTATGACCACACTGTGAACTCTGGCAACTGGGTGAGGGAGGACAATTACAGTAATTGATGGCTGAAACCTGGCCTCATTAACACCCAACACTGCTGAGTTCGGGAAGGATTTAGAGCATACACTTGATCTCTGTGGTAGGAAACGATGCTCTGAGCTGGCCAGGCACAGCTTACATTTAATATTAGTGTGATTTTAAAGTAGCATTATGAACTGCCAGCAGGCCCCACAGTGCACAGCCAGCAGAGGAGCTCAGGTCTGCATGGGAAGCAGGGCCTGTCTCCGGGGCAGGCAGGTGAACTGGGGAGGGACACACCAGGGATGTGTTTAGGAGCAGGGATCCCAAGCAAAGGCTGACAATGCCATGGCTAATCATTTCCATGGGCCAGCTGAGGATGGATTAGACCTGATGTGTGAAACAGCCCTTCAGGCACCTTTCATACAACATGCCAAGCATCAAACCTGAGGCGTCCTGCTGTTGTCTTGGGAAAGGTCTTTTGAGTGTTCTCGCTCTGTATTTGCTACTGCAGAGCTTGGCCAGCAACCCAGAGGTATTTCCTTTGTATGTGACAGAGAGCTTGATGTCAGGTCATTTTTCTCTGTTCTGGAGACGATTTTCACTCATTCTTTACCTTGCATTGAATCAGTTCCTTAAATGAACATTTCCCAGCCAGCCTCCCGAGCCCAACTGTGAGCACTGTCTTTGCAGGCATAAGAAAATAGGAAAAGCTCTTCAGCTGGCAGACCAGAACCTCGGAAATAAAACCATGTACTAACATAAAAAGGTCATAGATTAGAAACTGGGACATGAGAAAACAAAAGCTACTCAGCTGCACGTGAACCTGCTCGTGGCAACCTTGGAAGCTGGGAGGCAACAAAGGGAAGGAAATTTTCTTTTGTCTGAACCTTCATTCCCTGATAGATGTATTTCCTCTATTTGTATCTGATCCAACAGAAACATGTGAAGTCCTCTATTTATCAGAGCTGCTCTTACAGCCCATTTGGGTTGCACTATTTTTCGTGAGGGACTGACACTGCAGCCACGCAGGTAGTTCAGTGCATTACCAAGGAAAGAAAAATCCTTCCTGCTCTATTTCCCCTGCCTTCTCTCCTGTCTGCAAACTTGCTAAAGTCTAAAAATGAGTTTTGCTTGCAGACCTTAATATAGTGAGTTTGGAAATGGATTAGGCAATGCATTTAGAGATTTCTGACAGCTTTACCCTTCAGGAAGAAATGCAAACAAAATTAAAGCTGCTTCATGAATGTTTAAAGTATTTAATACAAGATATGTTTTTCCAATGAACCACTGGGATGGAGATGACTGTGGGTTTCTCTCCTTAACAAACTTGATGAAATTGCTGGGCATGAAGAAACTCCTGCAGTTCTGGCACCAAAAAACCCCCTACCCCAACATGCTCTGTACCTTGAAAGCTGCAGAATGGTCTGTGTTCATGTGTTACAGCCACAGTAGGAGAAGGAGGTGGAACAGCTCCTCATTTGGTACATGATCAATGAAAGGACAAAGATAAATATTAATAAGAATGTTGAATTCTTGCTCATTAATGGTAACAAATACTACTTTTAATCATCAGGTCAATGTGTATTTTGAGCCCAGTTAAACCACAGGCTCAGAGCAGTCCTACCTACACGGTTACCTTTTAGTACCTAAATGCTGCTGTGATTTCTGTAGGCACAGACAATTCACCACAGCTAAATCACTAAATTTAGTGGTGAGTTCAATGCTTGATTTCCTTCTCCAGAAACCCACTGAGGCTTTACAGCCAGTGCTAGATGGAACAGTAACTTTTGAGCTGCAGAAATAAAGTAGCATTGCTTTCCTGTTCCCCACTGGCACAACAGTGAAAACATGACAAGCTGCAAACATCTCCTTCCCCAGCATGGGATCCAGCTGCTGACCAGTCTGCAGCAACAGCAGTGACAGGCTACAAAACTGATTAGCTTCATGGATCATCAATCTGTCAGCCAGAGGCTCCAACTCCTTCCTAATTAATTCTCCTTCTCAACAGAAGGTGTTAACTGCATTATACCATAACATTCTCTTTCCAGTAAGGATGGATTTTCCTGCCCTATCCAAAAGGGGAAAAAAATACCCCAAATGGCCAATTTTTGTACTTAAGGCTTGCTCTTACTTTCCCCTCCCGTTTTGCAGCTCATGGACAGAATTCCCTAAGAATCACATAATATAAATACAACTGTGACCAAGGGAGCAGTGGAACAGAATACTGATGCTCTTGAGAAAAGTAGCCCATTGTATTTGCAATTAAGGTGGAAAGAGAAGTGAGTCATTTTCAGAAAAACTAGAACTTATGGTGATACCAGGAGATACCTTCTTCTTATGGAACAGCCTCCACTTTGATTTATCCAACAGAATAAAAATCAACATCTTCTCCTTTCTCCTTAATTTACTTGGAGAAGTGCAGGTACAAGACAAAGTGAAATTCTTGTCAGTGCTGTAAGTCAGAGAAAATCCATTAAAATAACCCTTCCTCCATCTTTTCTGATACACAGTGATGCTGATGGTCATTTTCACATAAAGTGAGATCTTAAATCTACTCCTTTTTTCACTTGTTCCTTGACACATTTTTTCTTATTTCGCATCCAAAAGTCTAAGAAAGAAATCCCCCACATTCATCAGCAAGAAACCAGGCCAATTCCTTGTTCCTGAGCCAACCTCAGGCACTTCCTGTACCAAGAACTGTCCTTTCATGTCAACCACAAATGATGGCACTACACCATGAGTCTTCCAGCACACATCTAGTCCTGGGAATTTCCCATATTCCCAGGCTGAACAATTGGATTTCATGTCTGTAGAATCTGCAGAATGAAGAACAGCAGCAGGCTTTTTAAAATAACTGTCTTTTATACCTTAGAACTCTCTCTTCTCTGTCCTATTTCCGACAGAAAAGACCAAATTTACAGGAATTTCTGTCCTGTGACACATCCATGAAGGAGAGAGCCCTTTCAAGCTGGGACTCAGGCAGTTCCACAGGTACAGTAAAGTTCCCCATGAAGTTGTAATAATACACACTGGACAAGTGTTTCCTGAGAACCAGCCAATTTACTTTTTGTCCTTTTTCCTTTCTTTTTCAATTCCAGGCCAGTACAACTGTGACTAATTGCTCAGCACAAAAAAACCCCCACAAACCAACCAACAAACAATACATGTTTGCGCCTTTTGTTTTATAGCACACTTGTTCTATTTGGTTTAATTCCTCCCTTCTCTGTGACAAATTACTGTATGTTTATAGTAGAAAGCCCTGAGAACTGTCAATCAGTGACTGATAGCACAATATATATGCATAGTTAACATACACAGCATGAAGATGACTCTACTCATAAAGAATATTAACCCTTATATTTAGGATTATTAGACTCTTCAAAAGTAGTTGCTGCACACATAAAATAAGAGGCCTTCTATTTTAGTGAGCTATTTCTGGCTTTCCTCAGGCAAACAATACCAGAAACACGCCATCACGTCTAATACTATTATTGATTTATACATATAAAAATGCTAAAACTAGTTTCAATCACTTTTAAAACAAGCCCCTTTATTAACATGAAAAATGGCTGAAAGCTCCCGCTCAGATCCCTCCGTAGTAAAAAGCATTTGCCTTTTTTTGGTAACTTAACTCGAGCCACTAATATGTTTTGAAATACCATCTGTAAAAAATTTCCACTCTATCCCCTGGTGTGCCCGCTCAGATCTGCCTCTGGCTGTATGCATGCTGCATCACAAAGCATTAGGCTCATTGGAAATTAATGGGAGAAGCTGAAATCTGCTTTCAAATGCTTTTGAAAAATCCCCAAAGAAAACATATCCCCCCCGTGCAACTTTATTTTTAATGGCGTTGCACTTAAATTTAAGGAAGAGCCTCGACTAAATTTCAAGTGGTGTGTGTTCTGCCTAATTTTAGGTGATTAAACACAAATGGTTTGTTCAGTGATTCCCCAGATTTCACAAAGATCCTGGTCACTGGTCCAACTGGATTTTTAGCTTGCATCCTTTAAAAGTAAAAATTAGACAAGAATTGTCTTTTAAAAAAAAAAACATAAAAGTGGTCTTACAAAATTCTGCTTTGAGATTGGAGAGCTCTTTGAAGCGAAATATAAACATCAGTGAAAATGGTGAAGTGATACAAAATAAAGGCAAAACTTGTGTCAATTTGATTCAAAGTTCTTACCAGCAAAACATATGCAGGAAAACACTACCTTTTGTCCAGCTTTTTAAAGCTTAATTCTGGGAACTATCTTGTCCACAGAGAACAGAGAGTATAAACTCTCACCTCAGAGCTTCGCCAAAACTAAAATCTCACATTTCAGACAGGGAAGGTTCACCAAGAGCTTTCCAAGAAACCAGAAAATGTTGTCTAGGGTGCATTCCCAAAATTGGCTGCTGCTCTGGGGCACAACTTGTTGTTCCTGCCACCAAGGGTCGTTGCTCTCCCATCAGTAGTGGGAAGTCAGCTGTCCATCTGCACCTCCAGCAGCCACTGCCAGCAGACTTCCCACTAAAGAAGTACTTTTCCACTCAAGGTGATGCATCAAGATCCCAGAAAAGGTTCTTTATGGCAAAGGAAGAATTAATCCCAGCAGGTCTGCAGGGAGTGAGATGGTAACAGCCCAGATATCCAAAAGCAGACTACATATCTGAAGAAAACCACCTTCTCTGAAGTGGATCTCCTATTGAGTTCTGAGTCCACGCCAGACATCAGGGAAAAACAGTGGAGTTGATGAAATCAAAGGCATTATTTTCAATAAATAATGTATAAGAGTAAACTCACCATTTTCCATCTGCATGGAACAGTTGGTTGTACCCTTGAAGCTATTTGTTATTCAGATAATAATATGTAAATACAGAAAGTTATCCTGGACTATTAAAAAATGTACTGCAAGTATTTAATATTAAAAATTCAAGGCACTTTTGTTGAATTTTGACTATCTCACTCCCTCAGCTGGTGTTGCTGCTGCTGGACAGAGGCTGAATATCAGAGTGTTCCCTAGAAATGTAGGGCAATAAAGAAGTTTTCAAGGTAACTGCTGCAGAGCTCTTCACAAATTTCATTACAGGTTTGCTGTCACACTGCAGTGTGGTGGTAAGCAGGAGAATAGAGGAATGCAATAACTTTCCACTATTATTTCAGCTAACAATGTTTTTTATGGTCTTGGGAGGATATACAACAATGTTTGGCAAACAGTCCCTTCTTTAATGGGCTCCAGTGTATTTCACAGGAGACCAGCTTTAATCTTTGGTCAAATTCTGTTATGCAGCAGAATGTTTCTCTCTACCTGTGTACAAATACAGGATGACTGGAGGAATAAACCACCCAATGGGAGGTCAGCCATAAACTGGGTTTCACTGCCTGCCAAAACTGCAGTGAGAAGCTCTTACTCTTGCCTGGTCCCAGCAGCTGCAAGGCTGGTTGTAGCCCAGAAAGGTAACACCTCCCTGGTAATCCCAGCACCTTGCTGAGGTGTGCACGAGCTGATTTCACTAACCAGCAATGGCCTTGAAATGTTTGAACAGTGGTCACAGGCTTCTTCCTCTTTCTTTAAATGACCCGTTTCTATCAGAGTGAAAACAGACCGAGTTTATGGAATGTGGGAAGAATTATGGTTCAAATAGAGCAGTGTTCCAAGAACAAAGGCATAAAGAGCATTGATTTAGCACTGAAAATGGGAGTGTTAAATCCATGATGTTTAGATGCTTTATGTGGGATTGAGCTGAGCCTGGTGGTAGCAGCAGGGTGTTTAGAAAAGGCCTGAGTCAGGCAGGGAGGACAAATGAAGGTGCCTGTGCTCTGTGTGTTCTCCTCTGCAGACAGGGGTAGGAAACTGCCTGACAACCAGATGATGGAGCACATCCCAAGATCCCAATGAACTCTGGATCAGGACCCCATAGGATAAATCATTAGGCAAGAGCAGTCAGATCCTCAAGTGCAGATGGGACTTTACTCCTCTCTACATCTTTCCCAGTGATACTTGCAGGGTTGTTCTTTATATATTATAACTACTTCAAGAAATGTCCTCTTCAAGTAAAGCAGTTAAGCATGTCTTAACTTCACTGGGGTTATTCATACACTTAAAACTAGGAACATATTTAAGTGCTTCACTGGACTGGAGCCTAATTGTACTTTTATAGCTTTTGTTTAAATTAAAGGCTAGTTAGAGGTGAACAGCACAGTATTCAACAATTTCACGCACTCAGAAGTTCAATGTTAACAACAGTTTCTTACCTTCTAAGTATTTCTACAGCTTCAGTTCATATAACTTCAGAAAACTCTGGCATTTTGGCTTAGTTTTAGTTACATTTAGAAATGAAAACATTTTTTAAAAATCCAGCCACATTTACTGTCTAGCACACAGCTAACACCTAGAACACACACTTCACAGCAGGAAAACAGTGCAATATTTTTGTATTTATGAGCTCTTATCCTAATTAAAAAAAACAAAAACAAAACAAACAGGTTGCTTTTCACTCAGGTTGACAGAAATCAGGCACAGATCCTGGAACAGGTAACGTACAGAACTATGACTGTGAATTTGAGCAGCCAAGGACACGGGTTAGTCTTTTCCTGACTCTGAGAAGATCTGGCCATTGTAGCACTTCAACTTGCATGCACTGCTCCTGCCCACACTGGCCTGCTGAGAAACAACTGCCTTTTCCACTCTCTGTTATCTGGCATCTTTTCCTACTTGCCCACAGAAGACCCTGAACCCAGAGCATTCCCATTAACTGTGTGCCCAGCAGGCTGAGCCTCTGTGCACAACCCTGCCCTTCCTCATCCCTCATCTGTAGACACACACATTCAGCCTGTTCCCTCCAGAATATCTGCTCAAGCCTCTACTTAGAAAAACTTTACCCCCACTGCTTCCATAGATTCCCAGATCTGTCAGGCAGAGGAGCTGAGTGCTCCTCTCTGAGCAAACAGAACACAAATTCCCTGTCTCTTGGTACACGTGGGTTAATAACACCAAGGCAATAAGCCAGTGGACTAGCCAGAGGTCAAGCATTTGTTTTCAGGCAACGTAGAAAATACAGGAGCAAAGCTTCAATGTCATTTTTATCTTGAGTTTAATGTAAACTGCACCATGACCCTCTGGGAGAACTGTGTCCTAATGAAACATCCACAGAGGGGATGAAAGCTCACTCCAGTTGCTGAATGAGACAACTGTTCACTTGGTGGATGGAAATAACCAGAATTTATGCCTTTCCTCTGAAATTTTAGGGGTACAGACTAACTTAGCAACAACACCCACGGGTATTTTAGTGCACTGCTTTAATTATTATTGCTGCTATTAATATTCTACCATTAGTCAAGTCTGAACTACCGTGTCTGCCAGAGGTGTGTTTCATGCCACCCCAGAGGGCAGCCCTCTGCGAGGGCACTTGGAAGACAAAATACATAAATGCAGACTAGGAAAAGTCTGGGAGCGTGGTATAAATAATATACTCATCCCTTGGAGCAAAGAAGAAAATAAACTAATTAAAGAACTATTTGACAACCTGAAGACATCTCACACAGGTAAAATGTAATGCCAGGGGGTTTCGTTTCTGGAAGCTGAGGAACAGAGAGCTTTGTGCAGAAGTAATACACAGAGATGATATGTCCAGTAATTTAAAGATGCCTAATGCCTCACTGATAAATCCTGACCACCACCAGAAATTGTGGGTGCACTTCTTAGGCCAAGGGAACAGGGATTTTGCCTGATGCTTGCATGGCAGTTGTCCTCATGTTCTCTGTTTAGTTCAGACACAGAAGGAGGGAGATGTGTTTGTGCTGGGTATCCAGCTCTGCTCTTGTCCTCCACTGAAGGGCTTCTCATCACTGCACAAGTGATCCCTACAAAATGTATCACCTATAACAGAATTCTCTGCAGGAAACAGAGGGTTTTTCGCCAGCTTGAAGTTCTGAGACAGCAACACACATGGCAAGATGCCTCCTTCACAAGGGTTATTTAAACACCCTGCACAGCCAAGGAGCAGACAACAGAGATCAGCCTGGTGCTGGCTTCACAAAGAAGGCAACAAAGCACAGGCTCCTGCTCCTCAAGGCTTGCCCCACATTTCAAAGGAAGCCTCCAGGTGGGAACATGCAGCTGCTGCAGGATTTCTTGTGGCCAAAGGGATGCAGGCCAAAACTGCACAATGAGTTCTTATTAAGACAGTCAGTTGGTTTGGCAGAAACAGGGAAAAGAGTGCACAGACTGCATGGGAAGCAACTGTCCCTGGACCTCCTTTTGGAGCTGGATCCAGCAAGGTGACCTGGTTGGACAATGGTTTGTTTTTGAGACTGCAGCAGAAGGTCTAGAAGCAATATAACAGAAGCCAAGAACGTTTCAGAAAGCTGGAGGAACAGGAAATAGAGGCCCCATACTTCAATATCATAAAACTTTCAAACAACTTAACTGGCAGGTGCTGTTTCAGAGAAACAAAACCTTGGAAAGCATCTAGATCAAGCTAATCAAGACAGGGAGCTTATGTTTGCTGCCCTGTAACTGTCAGGTCCTTCTGGCTCTGGCTACTTTTAAGAGTCTCTCACTTTTATTAGCACTAAATTCACTCAAAACAGGAGACACAGGCAAAACAAGCAAGAACTGACACTATTAAAATGAAACACTGCATCAACTTGGGAGTTCACAATTCAGTTTTATTTCAGACAGAAGAGTAAATTGTCTGACATTTTGGCCTGTTCACGTTTTTATCACAAAGACACAAACAACAACAACTAAAATACCTTGAGGTTATGTGACCTGAAACCTTGACTTTCCTATACTATGAAACCTATCCAAATAAAATAGGGATCAGAACTTGCTAATCTTTAAAGTTACACAAGGAAGACATCTGGAGATAATACGTATCTCACACTGTCAGCAGAACTAAATTTGCATACATATTTTAAGAAAGAAAAGGGGAACGTTATTTCAAACCATTAGAACTCCTTCAAAGCCCTAAAAAGAATCTCAGGTGTAGTGTAACAGAGATAACACGCAAGGAAACATAAAAGGAAAAGAAATACCACGCTGAATTCATTGCCTGTCTTGTTCTGTTACTTCTTTTTATCCTGTAATGTGACACCATGGAGTGTAACATAACATGACAGCTCAGAAATGTACAGGAATACCCTTTTCTCCCTGGAAGTGATAGCGGGCATCAACCATCCGTGGGCCCAGGGGAGGGAAATGAAAGAATCTGAAATGCCACACATGGCTGGAAGCCCTGGCTGGATCTCAGCAGTGCTTCTGCACTACAGATATGCATTTACCTGTCAAGGAACAGCTTACACAGTTGGAAGACTGCTCTTCTAGAGGAGGAAATACTCCTCCTTCTACGGAAATACTGTGGTTTCTGTTTTCAAGTTCAAATAATCACCCAGGTACCAGTGAATGTGCAGGTCATTTAGTTGTGATAGGTAAGAAAAACTGAGGGATGCAAAACAGCTTTCTGATCATCTTTTCTTTTCCTCCCAGACGAAAACTGGGCTGCAGCCACAGCTTTGCCTCCACAGCTGCTGGGTGGGGGGACCTTACCCAGGCTGCCCATGGTGGCAGGTCGTTCTTCAACGTGTGTTGCTAATACAGAGATTCCCTCTCATTTCTGCATGCCTTGGAGCATTCAGCATTTGGGATTCACCTGAAATGCTATTTAAGCTGGCTGTCCTAGGTTTCTGGGGGAGAGACCTGCAGAGGGCATGACACACAGCACATGATAAGCAATGCTGCCATGTCTTCTTCTCCACTGACCATAAAGGCAGCCAAGTCAATTGCCTTAAATCAGATGTCTAATTTTTAGTCAACGTTATGCAATCCACCTCAGGTAAACTATTCATGTATTCAAGAGTACATTCTGGTGCAGACAAATTGCAGAGAATGGCTTCCAGTATCACTGCATTTAAACACAACGCTGCAATCAGTTACTTTTCGTGCTCCCTAGTTAATCAAATTCAGCCTTCACTAAATCTACATTTATTAGTGCTGACAGTCATGCAGAACTTGTCTTCAACAATTAATATACACAAAGGCACTGCAAAAACGTAAAAGAGGAAAATTACTGCATTTGAACAGAAGGTGGCTTCTTGGAAAAGGTTGTTAATTTTTGTGATTCTTTTTAATTTAGCCTTTCTGGTGCTCCTTTCATTATCCCACGGGTCAGTGTTAATAATCAAGACCAATGTTATACACTTTGCAGTATAATTAAAGTCACTGCTTAATTGGAAAGCCCAGCACTAAACAAAAGGGAATCAATAATGAATCTAATGGGAAAAGCCAGAGAAAACTTCTATCAGATATCAGAAATAGCTGCGAGATATTGCCACGTGTCCAGCACTGCTACTGCAGAGACAGCATCGAGTCTGGCTGCTGGGGAGCCTCTGCTTACGAGTTATGTCCTGAATAAAACCTGGGCACTGTCTGCCCAAAGCCTTGGGGGTCACCAACCCCTCAGCACAACCCAGCAGAAGGCAGAGGATTAGTGCAGTGCAATCTGGACAGTCTCGTGGTCCTACCTCAGGGTCACGCCCTACTGCTTGTCAAACCAAATCAGTCTGAGAACCTTCCTGGTAAAGGCCTCAAAAATGGGTTGGAAGGTTTCACAATATTTTTGATTATTATTGGGAAACACGGTGACTGTGTTAACCTGTTCATCAGTCTTTTCACTGGAGCAATTTAACACTCTACAACTAATTAAATATACAAAAGACCTAACAATGAGCCGGGATTTGGGGGACAAGGGTTTGATCTCACATTCCAGTTAATATATCATTATTTGTGCAAAGCAAGCAGAGCTCCAGCAGAGGTTGTGAGAAGACCTACAGTGTCTTCATAAACAGGGTCAGGTCCCAGTGATAATTACAGAGGGACTGTACAAATACAGAGCACTGGGGTGGAGGTGCTGGCAGTACCTGTGACCCACACAGAGTTTTCTTCCCCAGCCAAAGATCTTTTCCTCTCCTTTGAGGGGGACAGACTGTCCTCCTCAGACAGCTGCAGTGTGAGCCCTTTACAGCCAAATAAGAAACACTTCCCAAAACGCAGTGATAAGCCTTTGGCATACACAGGGATACACAAATAAGCACAACTGGCCCAGAGGCAGCAGCATGAGCGAATTTGGGTTGTCAGCTGATATCCCAAATGAACTGAGTCAGAACTACACCACTGAACACAGAGGAGTAGCTGCTCAGAGCCCAGTTCGCTGCAGAGGAAGCAGCACAGGAATTTTCTCACTCCACACCAGTTCCTTCTGCTCTCGGGCAAGACAGAAGTCGGCTCACACTTGGGTCCCTCTCTCTGGAACTGTATCACCAGTTGTGCACACAGATGATGTGTGTGCAAAGGCCTGTGCTGTTTGTAGGGGATCCACAGCCTGAGGGAAATGTCCAGCCTGTGCAACTCAGCAAAGCTGGGAGAGATCCACACCAAGTCCCTCGGCACGTGGACACACACGCCCCTCTGCACTGTTCAAAATCCACATCTGGACATTGATTTGGGATCTAATTAAAACACTTCACTTAGTTTCATGTCTTACTGAATTTCCCTCCCATAAACAATCCTAATCTGTTGCCCAGAGGTAATTCTGTCTGCTCCATTTTCCGCCTCTGTTTTTCCTTCTCTCTGCTTCAATTTATGTCATATGCTCAGAGTGGCCAAACGGGGTTTTCAGAATTTTAGCATGATTTTTTAGATTCACTGAGAGCGGGTGCAAAAGAAAAAAAAAAGTCAAATGTTTACCTATTAAAAATAAGCCTAATTGAAATCCAAATATCATGCCTATAATGTCATTGTGAAATGCTGTCAGCTGAAAAAACCAACATGTTTAATTTTAACTAATGTTTCTCTGGTATTTAATCTGAAAGTATTGACAGAAACTAGAGCTAGAGCTAGAAAATTCATCACTTCAAAACTAATGTTTTTTTAATGGGAAACTATATGTTTCATTGGTCTAAATATTTTCTTTTAATAAACATTTGACAGGACATGTTCAGCCTGACACAAAATATTTTTAGGCCTTTTTTATTTTTTCTTTTCCCAGTTGTCATTAATCAGAAATTCTGATTCCTGGAAAGCTCTGATCTGTTCCACTTCAAATATTCCTTGCAAAGAGGGCCCGTTCCATCGCCCTCTGGTTAACCTGGAAAGAATCCTAAGGCTCTGTTTTAATTTGGAGTTTCTCATTGTCATTTTTTTAAGTGGCGCCAAGAACACCCATTGCCCCCAGAGGGTCTGAGAAATGGGTCACGAGGCAGAGCGAGCGGCAGAGGTGGAGAAAAATCAAACAATAGCAAACCTGGCCTTCCCCAGTGCACTGATCCAAAAGCTGATGCTCTTTGAGAGCCATCTGCCTTCACGCCCTGCCCCTGCAGCGACAGCCAACGCAGCCGGGCAGAGGAGCTGCAGGGGTTACACTGATCCTACGACACCACTGACCCTCCTCCCACGACAGAAACCACAAACACACACATGGTGTGGCTCCAGAGAGCTGCTGGCTGCTGGCTCACACACCACAGCGAGTCCTCAGAGCTCTGCAGCCAAAAGGAAGGGTCAAAATTAAAGGTGATGGTGCTGCCTTCTCCAGCGGTCGGAGCTCCCAGGACCATCTCTGACAGAAGGGCTGTCTGCTCTCTCCTAGCCTCACACCAGCTACTGTTATTAAACCCTTGAATGAACAAATCAGAGGCCTATTTACCAAGCCTGCCCCCCTTGATAGCACTATTTGATCAACTGCAGAATTCTTTTTGATAGGTAATTAAAAGGTATAGGGTGGATTGAACCATTAATTACACTTCAAGGCCCAAGAGATGCAATTCCTTTGCTATTGTGAACTGTCTATAGCAAGCCACGAAAACGCTCTCCTCCATGAAAGGATGGAATAAATGAAAGCAATTTCCTCGAGACCCAGATTTCTCTGTGCTTTATGGCCAAAGACTCGAGTTGCCACGGCATTAATAAGTTTGTTCTTTGGGGGCTGAATTTTCTCAATACAAACATCCATGACCGTAACACAAAAGAATATCTTTTGATAGAGCCAGCAGACTGAATCCATATATTAGTATTATTGTTATCACCCAACTGCCACAATGCACTCGGCATCAAGTCGCACAAAAAAAGATCAGTTAAATTAAAGTTCCTCACCAAGCAGCGACAATTTTGTGTAAAAGCCAATTTAGCCATTATGGAAGCTCCAGGATCATATTAACTTTTCTCAAAAGTATGCATAATGCATCACAGCAAGGGATTTTGACAAGTCTATGTGTGTGTGTGTCTCTCAGTGTGTGGACGTGTCCTGCATGTAAAGAAACCCCAGAAGTTTTTGAAGTTGCAAAGTCAAGTGGTAGAAAGTTAGAAAATGCCAAATTTACAGGTGTAGCACCTGTTCAATCCAACCCCTTGCTATCCAGCCTGTGCACCAGAAAGAACAGGGGAATTGATGTTATCCTGAGAGACCACTCTTCTGTTTGAAAGCATCTGGTTAGGTGACACTTCCCACTTTTCCAGGATGCTGCACTGTCAAACAAACGGCTTCTGTAAGTTTGGGGGCCTTTCCCCCTAACTTTGAATGACATTCCCTAAGGTTTTGATTTTTTTCTATTTTATCTTTGATAAAGTCAAAATGTACTGTCCCATGGGGCTGCAGCCCCTCTGCCTTCATGCATGACTGGGAAGGTTTGAGTCTGATCCTTTGCTACTGGAGCAGAGGCTTCAATTTTGTGCTACAGCTGGCAGCAGTGGAGGCTGTTATTCCCCCAGAAGGGCAGAGGGATGGCTGCTGCCAGCCTGTTGTAGCAACACATGTCCCAGGCAAACCTGTTCTCCTCCTCTGCTCTCAGTACCCACGGGGGTTTGGGTGGCTGACTCTGGGTTCTTCTGCTGGGAAGTGCAGAATCTCCACCAAAATCTCAGCTCTGTTGCTCCAGATCTGTTTTTGACTATTCAGTGAGACACTGTCCCTTTGACATTCTGGTAAGAAAGGCATGGAAAGAGCCCAGCAGATTCCACAGCACTCCCATGGGCAGGATTCAGGACTATTCTACATCTACATGTATTGGTAGAGATAACTGATATAAATACATGTTCATTGTGAATATGGAAGAACACGTATGGAAATCAATCCAGTAGTACTTCAGCATTAAATAACACTTCTCCCACAGCACCACAGAGCAAGTTCTAGCTCAGCCATGTGCTTCCAAGGAAAAAATAACCTGTTCCTTACAAAAGAAGCTTCTCTTTCTTCCACTGCACAGAGGAAACAGGGTATGTTAGTGAGGGCTAGAAAGTCCTGCTAATACTTTACTGTTGGAAAGAGAGATCAGGACATTAAACATCCTGAGCTCTCTGCAACATACCTTCTACAGTGGTATAGCCCTTGAAAAAGTTCAGATACTGATATTATTTATACATGTCTGATAGATATTTAAAAATCTCTGATATTGAGCAGAAGAGGCTGAGACATTTATTACACCACGCCAGGATCAAACAATAATTTTGTAATTACTGTGTGATTTGTAATCACAACTGAGCTATTTACTGCATTGCTTCTATTTGGCACACAAACACAACATGCACAAAATCCTCGTCTCCCGTACTTCCAGCAATTCCTATCCTAAGGAAAAGGCTCCTGAGCTAAAAGGAGTATCTGCACTGGCAGCAGCAGGTAGGAAAGCAGAAGATGATGTGAGAAAAGCATCCTGAGAGCAGGGCTGCCCACCCAGGCCTGAGACTTTGCTGCAGTGGAAGGACAAGGAGGTGACTCCAATTTCAGAGCCTCCATGGTCACGCTGGCTGGCTGAACACCTCTTCAGTGCAACATGTTTTTTTAATTTGCTGCGTGGGGATGAAAATATCTCCTGAAAAGCAATTAAACTGCTGAATGTTTATGAGCCTATGCAAGGAGATGGAACAGAAGGCTTATCCTATCAGAAGAAGATAGTGGACAACAATAAGGGGGAGATCAAATATAAAATGAATTAAAAGATAATATTTGTGATCAAGCCTGGAATATTACAAGTCCCACATTTTCACAGTGAAATCATGTTTACTTTAATAAATTGTGCCTATGCAATGCAGACTCGAGTATAAATTCTTCCAGTTCATATCTTTTATACCTACTTTTGTGTGCAAATATGGTGATCCGACTATCTTAAATGGAAGCCAGAATGGAGAGAAAGGATGGTTTAGTATTTTGGGAATGCAAATTCAGGTAAGTGTTTTTATTCATAGGCTGGCCACAGACTTTGTACGTGGCCTTGGACATTATTTCTAACTTGCTTCTCAATTTAAAAATGAAAAGTTCTGTGAATTACATGAATATAAATCACAAGCAAACTGAGAAAGGCTCAGTGATGCAGAGATGAGACCATTGGGCAATTCAGCATCTGGAGGTTTAGTTCTCTCCAACACACAATTAGAGCAGAGTGCCTGAACCAAACAGTCAATCTCAGCTTTGGTACATGTGCTTCTTACTCTGGGGGCCCCAGAGTTGGATGCAACACTGCAGGTGGGATCTCATGAGAAAGGAGCAGAGGGGCAGAATCCCTCCCTCATCTGCTGCCCACAGCACTGAGGATGAGCCCAGGACACGTTTGGCTTCCTGGACTGTGAGTGCACATTACTGGGTCACTCTGAGCTTCCTGTCAACCAACACCCCCAAGTCCTTCTCTTCAGGGCTGCTCTCAATCCATGTAAGTGGACAAAACTCTTCATATAACAAAAGCTTCTACCTTCTCCAAACTTTCACTCATATTTCACAGCAAATTCAATCTGAAGGGCTTTCCTGTGACTTGTAAGCATCCAGAGACAAGTGCATCAATTCCAGCATCTAGGTCTGACTAGAACCACCTCAAAAGTGTCAAAACATGACAAGGAAGGCAGTTCTCCCAGTAGCTCAGACAGTTTATCATGTAGCATGGCCTTATGAGATACCCAAGAGGAGCACGTCAAAAAGCTTATCTGAGCAACTCATCAAAGCTCCCAAGTAAAACGGTGGAAGAGTCTAATCTGAAGTGAAACATCACTGCATTGCAAATGCTCTCATGCCTCTGACAGCTGCTGAGCTAGATTTAAGCTCTGCAAGCCTTTGCTTTTGTGTTTCCTAGCAGAACACATCTCATTTATCCTCATCCACCTGACCGCAGCAGCTGATAACAGCCCAGGTCAAACCTCACCGCCCTCCATCTGAGGAACTTCACATTGATTTCAGGGGTCTCTGGACCAGATCTGAGGCACAACTCCAATATCTGCATAACTACAGGCTACTTTTTCCCCAGCACAATTCCATGATGGATTGTTATGGTACATCAAGAGAGAAGGAGAGATGAGACCACTGAAAATGCGACAGCAAGTCAGTAGGTTGGTTTCTCTTTGCCACTTCTGTTATCTAGGTTTTCTTTTCCACAGCAAGTGTTTGAGTCAACAAACGCTGAGTCAATACTTCTGAGATCAGATTAATATGCAGCACAGCTAATGAAATTTGTAGTTAAGCTGAAGTTTTGTTTTTGGCAGCTTGAACTGCCTAAAATCCTAATTCAATTGCAATCTACTCACAGAGCACAGCTGTTTTGCTTGGCTAAACTTTTCTCACCACTTAATAAGATATTTTTTTTATTTAACTTTCAGTTCTGCCTAGGAGCCCCAGTGGGTCTTTTAAAACAGAAGATTATTATTAGAAATTAATTAAGTATTCTTTTCAATTCTGTCTCCTGAGAGCAACTAGGCATTGTTGCTGATCTCCTCTGCATTAAGACATTACTGATTGTCATTCATGGGATGACAGTGTGGATGTCTCATCTGGAAGATACATAACTCCATAAATATGAAAGATTTGAAAGATATTTAATACGAAATATAATAAATCAGCACAAATAATAAACATGTAATTGCAATGTCAAGCACAGCACAGGCGTGTGAAGACTATAAACAGCAGAATAAAAATAGACACACATTCCAAAGACAAAAAAAAAGTCTTACTGCAATTACAGGACCCCAATGGATTACACTTAGTCCGTGTTTCAGCACATTGCAAACCCCGGCTGAACAATTCTAAGAACATCAAATGTAATTAAAGACAGTTGATTAGACATGTTGTGGTTTTTTTTCTTAAGGAACCAATGACTCCAATGTGTTTGTTGCACTTCCCCCTCCCTCTGCACCTCACTACAAGAAGGACAGACTAAGGTTGCCACCTCTGATGGCTTTTTCTAAGAGAATCAAACCCCATAAGCACCAATAGCCTCATGCAGTATCTGAGGCCTTGAACGTGCATATTAATGCATTACTGACAGAATTAACTATGCATTTAACATGGCCCTTCATGCCTGAGATGGCTGTTGATCTATTTGATTTTCACTAAATTCAGGGGTACCTGTATGACTAACTGGTGTCATACTCTAACCAGGAAGAGAAGAAAAACATCACAACAATCAACCTCTTAGTCTCAATAATAACGTGGAATTCAACTTACTTTTTTGGTCTGTAGTCAGGGATGGACCTGTCCAGTGATATCCTGTCACTGAGCTGGGCATTGTAACCATATTCTTCGTACTTAGTCTCTGATTCGTGGCTGTCATCTCTGAGGGTAGCAGCCATTCCCCCCTGGCCCAGGCCTCCTGGACCTTCAACTAATCCCATGGGCTTGGCCAGACCTAAATGAAATAGATAAAAAAAAAAAATAAAAACCAAATTATTCATAAAAAGGAAATGGAGAGAAACTCTTCTGTGACCACAAAATGTTTTCAGATAAATGAGATCTGAACTCCCACGAAGCTCAGCTCTGAAACCCTCACGGCTCCGTGGAAATTATCCTCAGCTTTTCAAACCAGAGTCCAAATCGACACATCTTGTAGAATCAGTGCATAATGAGCAAACTATAAAGAATTAATTAGCAGCTTTCACGGTTTCTTCTTTTTCCAAAATGCCTAATTATTGTTAAGATAATGAAGAAAAAATTTTCCCATAAGAACTGGAGGATTTCCCAGTATAGCCCATTATAGCTCCACTCATTTTAAGGAAGACGTGTTGATTTCTACCACGTGCAGATGTGCCATTAACTCCACATTAATGCCAGTTCTGGAACACATGTTGGACCTGAGGCATCTGCTCTGGGACTCTCAGCCCACTGCAGCTCCTGAAGGGTCCAGGTTTGGTTCCCATCTTGGGCACACAGCTATGGGCTGGTGACCAGCTTCTGCTGGGTAGGAAACACAGAGTAAATCTGATTCCACTGCACGAGTCAACAGACTGGCCAAGAAGACAAGCAGGAAAGTGCTCATGTCCTTTCTCAAACTGTGCAAGGAGAATTAAAGGAACAGTCCTGACCCCCAGCAGGATGGCAGAGCACCTATTCCTGCTTATCAACTTTCTGCTATTAAAAAAACAAATAATGAATAAGTCACGAGTTACCAGCACAAGCCACTAAATCCTGGAGAATTTGGACCTAATGCAATAACTGAAGACAAATCTAAACCACTACACTGTGTTGAGCTGTTCCTTACTAAGACACCACTGAGCGTGCTGGGTGTGAACAGGACTTATGACACTGGTTGTCATTCTCTAGTGCACTTCTGACAGGTTCTATCTTCATTATTACAAGCATTATAATGCCTAATATTATTATACTTGGGGCATTTAAGAAAGACTGTTTGAATTTTCTGTAAGAAAAGCAGAGAACAAGACAAATCACAGTTTCTCTTGAAACATAACTAAAACTCAAGAGTTGTCTTGATTTCAAACCACAGAAATTCTTCTACCTTACTAAGTGAAGCACTTCAATCCACATTCAGTATTTCTGAAAATATTTTAAGGAGCTTCATTTTAAAGGAAATTGTAACATTTGTCCTTTTTGTTCCCATTTAGGATGAGAGGCTACTTGGCACTTTGACCAGCTTTAGTATTTACCATTACTTCCTTTGGAAAAATTAGAACAGAAGGGCCTAATGTTGCCATCCCTGGCCTGACAATTATTCCTTGCTCGAGTAATTACAGAAATTACATGTCTGAGACTCTAAATCTCTCCCCACCCTAAAGGAAAAGCACAGCAGCCTAATCTTCCTGCATGATACAGCCTCAGACTGAACAGACACTAACAGCAAGCAGTGATGCTGCAGCCTCTGCTTTACATGCCCAACATATGGAATCTTAAAGGGGGCTTGGTTTAGGAGGAAAGTCAGCAGTTCCCTCCAAAAAAATCTCAATTTAGGCACTGCTAAAAAATAATAAAAAAAAAAAAAACAGAAAACCAGATACTTCACAAAGCCTATGTCCTTGAAAGACCTCAATGTGGTAATTCATTTGCTGATCATTTGGAATCATCTAGGCTGGGTTCTGATGTTACATCAAAGCAAATTGAAGATGACTTCATTAAATTTAACTGACCTGCTTTGATGAAAGGGTCTCCAAGATGTGGCATGTTCATTTGACTTTAAACAACAATTTAATTCCAGCAGTTGAAAACTTTATCCTTTATACTCCATGCTCTTGCAGTTTATGGAACAAAACACTTGCATCTTTATGGCACAAGTAATGAGAGAATGAAACTTCCAACCCACAGGAAGCATCAGGCACTTTGCTACTTTTCTTACGAGGGAATCAGTTAGACAGCCTGCCAAACCATGCATAATGACTATTATTTCATCTACCTTTTTCTTGATATTCTAACTCTTCATGCTGCTAATCTGATCTTGTTCTGGGTAGGAGTCATCTCATGTCTCCCTCAATCTCAGAGAATATTGCTGTGAGGTTTTTTCTGCATCTGTTACCCAAATTACAGCTTAGTCTGACTGTTATTCCAGCAATGCAGTAATATTGACCAATATACAGCAGCAATTGATACCACATTGCTTCACTCTTCAAGAAGAGCACTGAAGTGCCTCTAGAAGTTTTTGGGAGCAATGAATATAGTATATTTTATATATGCATTGGTGTGTTAGACACAGCAATTACAGGCAATGTTCTTCAATGGTTAGCTAGACACAATATAACCACATCTCACATATTTGCACAGCATTTTCCAACTCAAAAGTTGATTTGCTGTTGCTTCAGCAAGTGCCTCCTCAACAGAGGGCTTTTTCCCATCACTTTTTTTTTCCAGGTGGCAACTTGCTAACCTCAAAATCCACGGTTACTGCACTGGTCAGCTTTTTTGAAAAAACAGGAAAGGAGTGCCAGTTCAGCAGCATCTTCCCAAAAACAGGCTGGTATTAAGAGATGGGATCAGAAGACAGGTGATGGGAGAGAGTGTCACCCAGTCTGGTTGAAGCAGAGGCTGCTGCTGTGCAGGACACATCCAGTCAGCACTTCCAGGCCCTCATCCAAGGGGTTCCCAACAGTCTGGGACCACTGAGCAGAATGATCTCATCAGAGGCCTTCCAGCAGGCCAGACATGGGAACAGCACCTGGGAGGGCACAGAGGAGCAGAACACTCCACAGCAGTGCTCCCATGGGATGCTTAAGTGGGCTGCCAAAGGCAGAGAGTCAACAAAGAACAAGTCATTTGTGCCCCTTGCCTTGTGCTGCTCAGCAGAAACCCAGACAGCCTCCAGGGACACCTCACAGGAAAACTCATTCCCCTGGGTCTCGCCTGCTGGAACAACAGGGAAAGGGATGCATTTCTGGAAATGCTGCTGTTCAGCAGGGAGACAATTGCTATTGATTTTAAACACTGGGTGTTTAGGTCCCACACTGATGGGGACAGATGGGGAAGTACTTCTGGTTCAGCTTCCAGCATTTTCCCTGGGTTTTAGCCAAGGCAGAACAGGTAAGAGCACTTTTCTGTTTTCTTTTTTTGAAGCTTGCTGCAGACTTCCAGATCCTCCTTTTCTCTTTGGGTTGCTTACCTCCAGCTCTAACTAGTGCCCATTTCACCCGTTTTTCCATGGCAGATGAAGCCAAAAAGAGGGCAGGGCACAGCAGCACTGCTGACAGTGGAACCTGCAGCTCGTGTCAGAGCCAAGGACTGAAATCATTGGGGTGGGCAGAAAGGGGATGCCCAGTGAGCTGCTGTTTTTAAAGCTGTCTTTTTTTAAAATTTTTTAGACTAAAAATATCCGCAGCCCAAACGCTGGGATTGGTCACGGCCAGTTCCATGCTGCAGATGACAATGAGGTCACAAATAATTAGAGTCTGTCATTCATCTCAAATTTATTGCTCTCACTGCAGTGATTTCTGTGTAAGACAGAAATTGTTGGGAGAATGAAGAGCAGAATGAACTGGCCTTAGTTCCTTAACCAGATTAATTACTCCACAGGATGCATAATTTTCTAGGAAGAAACGAGATCTTCTCTTTTTCATCATAAACCCTGTCACAATGGGAAAAGTACTAAAGAGATTTATGTGAGAAACTATGGCAAAAGCTAGATCAGATTATGTCTGTGATTATTTTACTATTCTTTTTCTTCTTATTTGCAACACAATTACAGGGAGCTGTAAATCAGGTTGAGTCAAGGTTCTCAGACAAAATTAACCTTTTGACAAATCAAACCAAAAATAAGTGATTGAAAATAATCATACAACCACATTCACAACAGTTTTCCCTTGACTCCTGTAAATACTGCACAAACTATGGTAAATGAAGAAATGACCATAACTAAAGAGTGGCTCTCTGCAATTATTCCTTGGAGAATAAAAAAAAACGTGTTGCCTCACAGGCATAAATTTGCTGAGTGCATTAGCAGTTCAGTGCACCAACATTAAACCTGGGAAAGTATTTTACTTTTTTATTTTACTTCACCTTTTTACTTTACTTTATTTTACTGCATTTTGCAGTTGCAAGCACGAGAATCAACAATATCCAGGGAAAAAAACCCAAACTTACTTGAAACTATTTCACTTTGCAAACAGCAGTATGCAGCACAAGGAGCTGGTAGTGTCTAGCTCGTGATTCAATCTAAATGTTAAACAGAGCCTGGCCCTTAATTTCTGCATATCCTAACTTTCCATATCCCAACTCAGTTTCTCCCACCATGACCCTGAAGTGAGGCTACACAGTAGGTAAGATCTGCTGCTCAGAGAACTGATCTGAATTTTGCCCATATCAAAGGTGCTTACTTTCTGAGCTAGAAGGAATGCTGTCTGTGGAGAAGATTTAGTTTTACATACAGAAACATCCAGGAAATCCCATAGGGATACAAGCTCCAACTTCCTGCAAAGAGGAGAGCAACAAACAAAACCTCATCCAGTTTAAATGACTCCAGCACTTCCATTTATCTGAAATCCAAAATGCAGTCTTATCTTTATATAGTTGTAGTCAAGTTTGCTGCATCCTTGCTTGAAAGGTTTATGGCCCCTTGTACCCAGTCTCAGCCCCAAGTATCTCTGCAGATACACCAGGGAGAAGACAAACAGCATCCTGTGGCTGATGGTTTGAAAAGGAAAAAAAACTACAACAACTTGTAAAGCTGAAGCACCTGATGTGCAACTTTTTGGCTCTATAAACTAGAAGGTGGTTTTGTGCCTTGACCTCATCTCCAGACCCCAAGTAAAAAGCCTGAGGAAGTACTTCCCAGTCTCCATGCCCAGATGAGCAGCAATCCTGTGAGGAGACTGCTGAATGCTGGGGAAGGGATGGAGGGATTTGGCAGCTCTGCCTGTGGGAGGGATGCTCCTTTTCCACCCCCAGAAGCCAGTCAGGCAGAGAGACTGCAGGATCAAGAGCCTTGGAAATTAGGCAGATCAGGACAAATTACCTGGAAAGAGGACTGATATCCAACCCCCTGTGTGCTTTGCCACATATTTGTTCTTCTTCAAGACAGGGACTTTTCCCTGAGGCACAGGAATATCTGTCAAGAGCTCAACACCATCAACATGGCCAGGGCTGTTCTCAGCATCTGGGCTGGAAGCTCACCCTTATTCCATCCTACACACTCTGCTCCCACCATACTGACACATTAATCCTTAAATCCTATCTAGTAAGCCCTACCAGGACAGGATTTGGCCAGAACAGCTTTTTTTCCTTTGTGTTTTCATAGCATGCAGTCCAGATTTTAGGATACCATTGCAGCAACTACTACAGGAGCCCAGAAGGATGGTTCCTACCCCAAAAAACTCACTGTCAATGGAGACAAGAAAGATAATGAGAGAAGAAGACATGAAGACAACATGGATCAGTGGCAGAGGCAGAGGTTGCAGTGCAGCAGTGGCCTGTGGAATTCATCCTTGTCAGAACAGCAAGAAAAAAAGTTGTTTCATAGCCCACTGGAGGATCTTTTCTACCCCATTGAACAGACTCTATCCCACACACATATGGCTTCTTTGGGATGAAAAGGAGGGGATTCCCATGGAAAAGTAACCTACGGACAGGATTTATAGTGTGTTCTCCAACATAATGTGATCAAGGTGTTTCTGACGTGGCTCCTTTTGTAGAAAAGCTTGTGATAAAAGCTCCCTACTCATTCAGGCTATTTTGAGATGATGAAAGATGGCAGTTGTGTGTCTGTAGAGGGAAGGAGTCCATGGGGATCTCTGGTGAAGCTGCTCCATGCCAAATGCAAGATTCCTAGTGCGTGACCTAATACTTGGGGAAAGAGGAGAGGAACATCTGAGGAAATAAAAAGAACAATGTGCAACGGAGGGCAAGGTCCAGGAGAGGGATCTAGTCCATCAGTGTTGACAACAGGCCTGCTGGGGGGAAAAAAAAGGAACATTCTGTCCTTGCAGAACCATCTTCTCTCCTGCATCTGCTGTTCACTGGTGCAGCACAACCCCCCTGCCCTCTTCCAGGCCTCATCTTTTGTTCCTTGGCTTCACAGAAACAGCATTGTGCAGGCTACTCCCTCTCTAGGCACAAAATTCATTAGTGCTTTTTAATTGGAAGAAATACTGTGTTTTTATGTACAGATATCTAATATCAAAAGTAATTGCTTTTATAGAACACTCATTTGGAGCTGGTTTCCCCTTGAGATGAGAAAATGTATTCTAATTACAACAGATAATTCAGGAGGAGATAAACAGATTGACGAGTGGAAGGACCAAGAAATAGCAGCTACACAGTCCATTGGAGATGAAGATAAAAGCTCATTTGTGAGGTAGGACACTGATTCCAAGTTTGCAGATAATAGGAGAGGTGCCAGAGTTTTGCCAGAGACTTGATATAAACAAAAATCAATTTCCTAACATCCTTAGGCCAGGGAGAGCTATCTGATACATTTTTAAACTTAAAATTTTGACTAACAAAATGAAAAGCTCTCATTCCATATGCAAAACTTTAAATGATATGTGCGTGACTGCGATTTTTCTTTCCATTTTCATTTTTATGATCAAAAAGATCATTCACAGAGAAAGATCAGTTTGTTATTTTTAAATAAGTAACAGATGCCACGATTCTTCTAGAAGTTTTAAAATCCCAGAAGACTCGTGGTTTGTGCTGGTGAAACACATGAAATGCATTTCTCTCTTCAGGGCTTTGGAGGAAAGCCAGAAAACTCCTCTGGTGGTGGCATAAATCTGGAGTTGAGGAGGAGGAGCTGAAATGTTGGTGTATCTGCCCACTGATATTAAAAGGAGACAAAATCTGAGTGTCATCAGTTTGGCACTTGGCCCCTGGCAGGACCCAACACCTGAGGCTTCAGAGGGAACGAAACACAAATCATGAAGCACTTGGCCAATTAAACTCTGCACTGCCCCTGGAAGCAGAGTTCCCTTCTGAACCCTATAGGCAGGTAACTAAAGCCCTGAAACATAATATTAGATTACCCTCATTATCTTAACTCAGACAGGTAGAAATAGGGCTTAAAACTACCCAGTGTCCTTTAAAAGCCCAGCCACTAATATTGGATTCAAGGGCCTCCTGCAGCAATGAATTCTCTGGTACTGTCACGGTCAGAGAGTCACTGACTCACATGAAATGGATCATCTGTATCAATATATTAGATTTTCTTTAACTTTTTCAGGGAAGCAGAGGTGAAAGCTCCTGGGGAAAGTGATCATTAAAACAATAACAGAGCCATTCTAGAGGAAGAGAAAGGGACTTCTCCTTGAAAAGACCCAAGGTGCAAGAGCTAAAACTTTGGGGCTGCTTAATTAGATTCAGGAACAAGCTGTTCCAGGCCAAGTTAAAGGGCTTTAATTTCATAAATGAGGAAAATACCTTTTGAAAAGCAAAGAGTTTGCTCATGTGAATCCGAGGTAGGGAAGGAATGCAGCGGACACTGCAGGAAGGGAGTTCTGGCCCAAGGTCTGACAGGATGGAGCCCACAGCTGGAATATTAGGGGTGCTGCTGGATGCAATGACATTTTCTTGCACCTACAGAGCTGACTGCACATCTCTAACCATTAAAAATATCCCTTTGATTTCTGATGCAATTCTGGATTAGAAATCCCTGACTGCTCTATTCTCAGAACAGCTCAACTGTAGCAGTCGATCCCACAGGGTTAGGTTCCATAAAGAAAAATAACTGTTTTTAAACACCAGGAATCCCAAAATAAAAGCATCTAACTTCAGGTCCTATGCAGGCTCATACTATACTCTATTGTGCTGTTAATAAAGTCTAAAGTAATCAAAGGCTCTATCAGATCTGACATTGCCCAGCCTGCCAAATTACTGCCTCTCAGCCCAGGTTTCAATCAGGCACCCCTGGGACACTGGCTCAGGGATGGTGTCCAAGGCTAAGCAAGTCTCTTCCCTCCCTGCTCAAGGGTGTTTGGAGAGCTCTGACGAGGCCAGGAGAGCCCATCCCCTGCAGCATCACTCTGCAATCACGCTCCACATTATCTGCAGACGTTCAGCTGCCTCCCTGCTCATTTACCTAAACAGCCTGCTGTTAAATTAAACCAACACAATCACACAGAGAGCCTTCCCAGTAACAAAGTCACATAGAGCACTTTGCCATTTGTGTGGCCAAGGAGCTCCTGCTCAGCTCGTGTCACACAGCACGGGGTGACAGCACCGAGCCCGGACCAGGAGCTGCTGGAACTCAACATCACAGCTCTCCATCTTCCACTGGTGTGAAATCAGTCACCTCTGGCCATGCAACCACAATAAAGGGACAATGTGAACAACTACAGACCTGCTGGCACATCCACTGTTGTCCCTTCCACGCTCCAAGGGTCACTGTCCGGTGTCTTCACTGGCCATGAGGGAATGAAATGATCTCAGAAAGTCCCTGGTTCTGTCAGAGCAGAGCTAGTTTTCTGTCTGCTGCCTCTCAATCTTATCATCAGGCATTTCTCTTTGGGAACACGTGGTAGAAGAGATCAGCTGCCCCTGAGGACGTGAGATTTCAAATACTTCCCTCCAATCTCTTAAAAACCAGTTAATTTGGATATCGGTTTTCCCAGGAGCCAGAGAGAGTCTTGGTTCCTCCCTTTTCCTTTCAGTGTGATATTGCCTTAAAGGCTCTCTAAAGGTGCCCTAAAGGCTCTGTAAAGGTGACATACTCTTCTTTTGCCTCATTTCACAGTACTATTGATGGCTGGTTTCAAAACATACTCATTTTCCTGACAGACCGTCTATTTTACATCCGTAGATATGTGTATTTTTCTTGACCTGTGTTTGTATTCTTCTTTGTCAGGCACATCTTTGACACCTCTCAGGAAGTCTGGCTTGGGAATTTGGTTGAGATAGCACCTGCATCTCTGCTTTTCCTCCTCTTTCCTCCTTTCACTCTATTTTCATATCTCATGTCAACAAACACCACAGCTATGCCTTGCTTGGCAGTGCCAGGCTGCAGTGTCTCCTTCCATCAACCTCTTAATGTGTGCATGACTTAATTTTCTGCCAGCAGGACAAGTCAGTTCAAAACCAAACACGGGACACATTTTAATCAGCAAAAATACAGCCCAGAATCCAGCATCTAAAACCAAAATGCTTACAAATCAACAAATTAGGGCAGATTTGAAGCTACAATGGGTGAGGAAAATTACTATGCAGAGTCCTCCTAATTGATGAGATAAACTGACAGCCACATTTAAAGCAGATCTATCTATTAGAGGATGTGCCCAACTAAAGGTCTGAGACTCCTCTGCTCACAGAGGAGGAGGAGGAATAGAAGGAGTCCACAATGCTGAGAATCTTACTTGGTTTTGAAGTGCCTTGCTATTGTTCAAGGAAATGCTGAGGCTGGATTTGGTTTTGGCTCTAGAAAGGAAAGCGTTAGCTCTTTATATTCACAAAAGAAAGCCTGTTTAGAAATGAAAGACACGATGTTGCATGGACAGCTTATAACACACAATTAATCAGGGATTTATCAGGGACAAATAAGAAGAATTAGGTACCATATTCTCTGGGGGAAGTAAATCAAAGGATGAGATAGCTTTGCAAAAGAAAGGAGAAATGAGGATAAATAGCAATTGCCAATAAATTTGAGAAAATGAAGATGTAATGTTAGCAAGAAAATATTGGCACAATGTTTTATTTAAAAGCGGTAATAAAAACATTGCTTACTTTGATTTCTGCCCTTTCTGGTTTATTGTTGAGATAAAGATAAATTGACTCAGAGTTCCAGGAGCGGGAAAGCTGCAATCCACTGTTACAGGCACTTTAAAACCCAGCCCTGCTATAATAACTGATTCATTATTAACAAGATTGGCTTCGTTGCGTGTGGGTATTTGTAGGAATTGACTGTGACCCAGGGCTGGTTTAGGCCCTGACAAACTCACTGCAGGACAAGTGGGCTTGCTTTGATAAAGGTAGGATGCATTTGGTAACAGCAGAGCATGTTTAAATTACCACACATATGCAGAATTCAGATCACATATAAAGACAATGGCCAAGTTTTTGAAATTGTGGATCAGCCTTCTTCAATTTACTTTCCTAATGCCACCGACTGCAGCAGTGCTGCTTATCTGGTTTCCACCAAGGCAATGTAAAAAAGAAATTCAATTTTTCTTCAAGCTTTCCTTTCCCTTCTGCTGAAATTCCATGAAAGAATGAATGTTCCTGTCCCCTGATGTGTCTCCGGTTTGTACTTACGACTACATTATGAGGTGTTAAATTACACAGTAAAGAGAGAAATGAGGACAGTGATAGAAGGTGCCTTTACACAGGAGAAGATCATCCTTCAGTGAAGAGACTGCTATGAATCAGAATCTGAATTTCAGAAACCCGAGTTCTGAGTTTACAGCTTGGACTCATCACTCCTCAAGGACACAAAGCTGCCACGCTTAAACTTCAGGTCACACCCACATTCCTCCTGAGCAGAAAGAGCTTCCCAGCACCAAATGGTCCCAGATAAAGGCAGTGCTGAGCCCTCTGGGCCATCACAGGCATCATGAGAGCATGAGCAGCAAAGAGCAGCACGGCAGCATTTCTCTGCTCCTCACGTGATTCAATGATTCAGTCACTCCTGAAAGGCAAGGAGACAAGCCAGACAAGCATCCCGAGTCTGCCACCTTGGAAAACTGAAAGTAAAGGAAGCTCTCCCACAGTACTGGGGTAGTGTCAGGGAAATGTCATGCTGCTATAGTTATTACCCGAAATAAGCAGGAAAGCAGAGAAAAAAATGCTCCTGTTAACATATTGCCAATTAACAGAGCAAGCAGAGGAATTCAACGTGCAGATCTGAGCCTGGTTCCTTCAGAAGCCAAGAACTTGATTTTCACGTTTGTGTTTAAATGAGTAAAAACCCCATTTGTCACCAATACAATTTACAGTCTGGCTTGCTACAAAAAAAAAGCAGTTTATGGGACCATGCTGTCTGCATTTGTCTATCAGTCTGCTTCCCTCACCTCTGCTGGTTAGATTTTGAGGACTGCTTCTAATTTCAGCCAAAGCTTGGCAGACAGTCAGAGGTCTCCAAAAATTACATTTCTGCAACTGTCACTAAAGTCGACATCTGGGAAGAAAGTGCCATTAAAATGTTCCTGCTGAGAGAAGAGGTTTGGTGAAAGACCAAAGACAAGAGACCTGTTGGAGCTATTAGAGAACACCCAAAAACTCACCTCTGGGATACCAACCCACAAGAAAAGTCAGCTTTCTTGGTTTAGCTGCTCAAGGAACTAAACACTTATTTTTAGGATTAAATGTGTTAATTACTGGATGTCTAGGTCTGTTGGATGTCTGACAGTTATATACATATCACTGATCAACAGTATCACAAATTAAGATGCTGGAGGGGATCAAGGGAGAAGAGAGATGAGCTTTCAGAAAAGTGAAGGGCACAAGACACACCCACCTGGAAATGAAGCCCAGGTCTCCTGAGCTTGGCTCTTGTATTTCGGCATCCTGGAATATTTTCTTGAACCTATCACTGAAGCTCCTCCTTCTGTCCCCAATTCCAGTTTCTGTGAGCTTACCACACTGCTTCTTGTCAATGAGAACCAGCTGAAGTGATGAAACAGCAGGTTTAGGTGATGAGATTATTTATAAAATAGTGAGGTATGGGTGTGGTCCCATTTCAAAGTACTTTCTCTGTAAAGATATCACGTTAAAGAAAATTCACATGGAAATGCCCAACTTACTAAATGTGTTCTCTTAGAAAGGGAGACACAGACTCAGAGGTGAGACACCAGGACAGCAGGTCACACACACCAAGCAACTTTGCCTGTTTCCCCTGGCATTTATTATGAAATTAATCCTTCAGATTGTTTGTTGTAGGTGTGCTTTTCCCTCCCTACCCTTGAAAGGAATATAAAGCAAGGTATGATCCCAAACCTATGCCTCATGAGCAGAGGAGCAAACAAAACCTTTCTTTTTTCTTTTAAACAGGGAATTTGTCGGTTCAGTCTCTTTCAAAATCCTTCTGAAAATAATCAACCTTTACTTTCACAACCATATGCTGAGACACTTGTATCTAGCACAGAGAAGCCACAGGTATGCAATAGCACCCATCAAACAGATTAGAGGCATCTTCTTCCAGTTCAGGGGCAAAACCCAAAGGTCATGCACTGATTTCTGTTGGTAAACTAAATTTCCATCCAGCAATAACCATTTTGTTTTAGGACATCACAGTGTGTGCAGCCTACCCTCCCACAGAGCATTGCCTGGCCATGACTAATTGGTGCTGATCCTGCATGAGCTGCCCTGTCCTTTGGGCCAGATGCTGATTTTGGTGCTACAGTAGCATAAGTAGGGGATGTAGGAGACAGCTTTCATCTCTTGAAACTGTGTTCCAGAATAGGTATCAACACTCTGTGTTAGGATGTATTGTCAAACCCTGGTATGGGCTTGTCCAGAATAACCTGTGCTGCCACAGGGAACTCCACCTCTCCTCAGGGCCAGAGCAGTCCTGGTGGGACTCATGCACAGACCCTGATTCCAGCTCACTCATCCCATAGGTACTTCAATGACCCCTAGGCACTGTAATAAGAGAAATTTTATACATTATTGCTCTTACTCTTCCACAGGCTCCACTGTGTCTCTAAGACAGCACTATTTGTGCTCGAGCATCTTGTCAGGATGATTAAAGGCTGAGAGGAGCCTAAACAAGCAGTCCTGTAACATATGCAAAAATCCTTCTGCAACCATCAGCTCCTTCTCTGAGAGCTGCATCACTCAGCCCCTGTCCCTTGAAATGCTGGGCTGCTCCAGCCCAGCTTCAAAGTTAAGGCCATGTCTTTGTTCTCTCATAAATATTTCTCCTCCGTTTATGCACATCTTTTGTTCACTCCTCTCCTCTGTGCAGCGAAGACTTGAAATTCTCTACTTTGTGAACTTTTTAATGTGTGACAGAAAGAGGGAGACAAAGAATCCGGTTATTAGGCAGATCAGGTTCAGAATGAATCACAGAAGAAATTCCTAATTCCATGACCTCATCCAAGAGGGCTCTCTGCAGCCTGGCTTTGAGTTATGTGGGCCTGGAATGGGAACATAGCTGTGAATATGGGAACCATACCAAGCTGACTCTTTCAGAAAACAGAAGGTTTTACATATAACCCCACTGGATACAAGCATTATAAAAGCCACTTCCCTTCCGGAATTAATTTGCTGTTGAATGAAAATGCATCGAGCCAGATGGATCTATTTCAGGAGGAGGATCAGGCTGGCACAGGTCTAAAATCAAAGATTATTGGGCTTGTGTATTCAAAGCTGGAATAGCTGAGAGCAAAGTGTTCAGTGCAGGTGCTGTCATGTTCAGGTCTGTGCCTAAAGGAGTATCCCAGGAAGGAGGTATCGAATCAGTTTGCAAATATTAAATTGCAATTTAATTTCTTATAAATACCTGCAAAGCTTTTCACTGCTCCTTGCAATACTAGCAGTGAATAAACAAAAGACATTCTTCAGCTGCTGAGAAAGTTGAAACTTCTAGCAGATGCAAAAGACCATTAAAAAATGAGAGAAAAGACCGGTCACCAGGAAGAAACACACAAGGCAGGCTCCAGTGGAGCATCTGGTTGCCCATATGCCCATGATGGTTTTGGAAAGTCAGCAGCTTAAATCCACAGACCTGGATTCTGGGAATTCTCCGCAGAAATTAGGTAACAGAACTACCAACAAAGTGTGGTTTCTAATCCCAAGGCCAGCACAGCCGAACACCCAAACCACCCAACCACCCATTTTTCCAAGCCAAACCCACTCCCTGCTGTGTAAGCTGAAAGCATCACCTATTTCAGCAGCTGGGCAGCTTCTCATGAGGGTGTTTAATAACCTGACCGTGGTGAGCTCACTCTTACCTCATGCTCCACTCCCATCTGCTACACGGAGCCACCTGTGATCTATCACCGTGTTTTAGGATTAACAGCTCTGTGCAGGACAATCTGTTTTTCCTATTAGAGGTGTGAACAGCCCCTGGTCCCTGCTCTGCACCTGCAGCACTGTGCTTCTCACACAACCACCCCGGGACACGCTGTGCTGGCCAGGAGCAGGCACCAGTGCAGGGGGTGTCAGCATCTTCCATCAGCAGCTTTCTGCTGGTGCCAGTCACCAGTGGGAGTGAGTTTTGCAGATAAGAGAATTTTGCAGCTCTCAGTAGCCTCATTTTACACATGGCTGGACGACCAGAAATCTGCCTTTACAAGGAATCTATAAAGCGACTGCGAATTTTAATCCTGAGGAAAACTAACCTTTGGGTTATACAATGCTATTTCAATTGGGGATATTTTTAGTCTTGTCACTGCCTTCAGTTCAGCATGCACAGGAAAGAATACCACCAATCTTTTCCACAACACAAGGCTTGCTTGAAAATGAGTTAATATAACAAAAAATACATTTTTATTTACAAAAGCTTCACATCCTAGAGGCATATGGGAGCTGTAGAAAAAATAAGCTCAATTTCTAAAAGGGCAGTAAGGCCCCATTGCCAACTAAAATACAAAACCAGCATAAAAAATCCAAATGAAAAACAACCAATTAACCCTGTCACCCCACCAAAAATGCCAGAGACAAAATAAGAAGCAAACTTCTCCAGTATTGCAGGAGAGGGCTTTCCAGCTGTCTTGGTGGATACCTTCCAAGGAAAATGAGCTCCTGTGCAAACAAAGCCCCTTTTGCTTTGCAAATGCTCCTGCAGCACCTCTGGCGAGACAGCCACGGTCAAATGCTGATCTGACCTCCTGGTCTGAGAACTTCTCTTTGAAAAAGGCAAACTGGAGCCAAACAGTGCAAACACAGAAGCAACCAGTCAGAGGAAGAAACACAGAGTTCATGACATCTATACTAGAAAGGGGAATAATTCCAAAACCTTCAAGGAGGAAGGACCCTGCTCCCAACCAGACCGAAGCAGTACAGGGACATAGCAAGACCTCATCCTTTAAACTACATATACATCATCATAACTGGCCAATATACTGTTCATTCTGTGGCAAAAATACCTTCATTTGGCCAAATTTACTACTGGAGTTACTACACTGGTAACCACTGACTGTGCTGATGGCTCTGGATCAATAGCCAAGATTAATTTAGGCAACTGATTTCAACGGGACTAAGCGCATGGATGAGCTGAGGAGAATTTGAATCATTGCTGCAGTCGTAAAAACCTACTTGAGCGAGTTCTCCTGCCCGACCAGCAATGTCTGTCACTCCACAGCAGGCACTGCTGACAGCAGAGCAGGGTTGGCAGGAGCTGCAGTTTGCTTGGGAAGCACTGTCAGCTTTATATCTGGCTTAGATCCCCGACTAAACACAACTGCTGACTGTATCACAGACACGACTGGTAACAGCCCTCCCCAGCAACAAAAACTGGTGACACACTGGTAATCCCACAGAGAGCAGTGCTGTGCTTCACGAGCCTGTGAAGCCACGAGAGTGGACACCCCTCACACAGCCCTGCATGACCCTCTGCAGGCAGCACTTGTGTTTCACAGCATATGAATATTTAAAGAACTTCACGGAAGAGAGAGATCCACTGGGAGGATCTGTTTTCTCCCCTGATCAGTCTCCCAGACATTAAAGCCCAGTGGGGAGACTTCTCGTGCTGCCTGTACCAAGGGGTGACTCAGATGCAGCTCTGACAAACCTGGTGTCAGTCACAACTTACAAACTGTGTGAGACCCTTACACTGGTGAGCACTTCTTCTCATGAGTACTCCAGTAAAGACAACTGGATGGCCTGCAGATTCTTCCCACAGGCATGTCTTGGCTTTGCAGAGCAGAAGGAGGTGTCAGGAATCTGTCAGGGGTCAGCATGGCTTTTGCCAGTGCTATTCCATTTTACAGGGGCTGTGCAACCCAAGGGAGACACTGGCACTGCAGCACCCTCTAAGGCCTGGGCTCTAACATTTAGCCCAGGGGGTTAAGATTGAAAGAAATGCACTAAAGAATCCCAGAGGTCAAACATGTTCCCTTGTACCCTCATCCACCCAATCTGGGTTATTTAAATGTGATTCCAAATGATGCTGTGAAACAGGTAACACTCTCCCATAGTATTTTGGCATCAAATATCTCTGCCTGACAGAAGCATTTTTAGGTAGCAGTGCTTAGAGGAGCTCTTTTAAAAACCTTTTCCTTGGTTTAGTTTTCTTAATCATTGCCCATTCTCCCAGGATGACATGCAAATTACAGCTCATGTATTAAAAGTATAAATCAGACTGTGGTGGCAAGTGAAAGAGCTTCTAGAGAATGGCTCCTTAGGAGGTGGTGCATGGCTTAAGACATTCAGAAATCTATATTCTCACCTTTTCTAAAAATGTTTTGTTCATTTACTTCAACAGCTCTTCAGCCCCCAAGAGAACTAACTGTGTGTCCACACTGCACATGATGACAAAGCAGAATCACTCTATTGTCTCCTCAGCTCTCTACCTTGCTGCTGCCCTCAGACTCTCCTTCAAAGCCACTAATCAAGGACATACTCAAAAAAAACCCCCAAAAAACTGTTAAGCTTTTTGCCATTTGTTAGTGAGTCTCAAAACCAGCCCTTTTCTACTGCATTGTTTCACTAAGGACTGCCCTTAACAAGGATACAAACCAATTCCTCAATGGTCCCAGGCTCATCCCTGATTTTTGAGAAGATCCTACAGAACCAAGACTGTCATCTTCATCCCCAGCAGCACTACCATGTGTTTAAACTCCATTTACCCAAGCTAAATGAGGGAGCCTTAGATCAAGTTCCATCACACTGCTCCCTGATTGCTGCCTTCTGCTCCCTAAGTCTAGCAGCAAATCTTGGCTCAGGAGATGGCCTCGATACAGGTAATTTTTACACTCTTTTTATGCCCTACAGGACTTGCTGAGTAATCAGCAAGTGCCATTTGTGGTGAAGCTTGTCTCCAAAACTATCTGGGAAACCCAGATACTCCTGAACACCTGAACAGATAAAAACTATAGGGCAGAAGGACAATTTTTAATCTGCTGCCCTTGAAATGGGTTTTGCCTCCACCTACGAGGCTTTCAGATATTCAGAGACATTTCCATGGCACCATAGCAATGGGTTTTAGGAAAAGCAGACACATCCAATTAGCATTTGGCTGCTTTAGCTCTGTGCTCTCAGGAGAAGATGACTTTGGGTCAGTGGGAGGATCTCTATCTGGCTTTCCTTCTCAGAGACTGGAGGTCTCTTATTTCAGAGGACAGTTTTGATCAATAGGACTACAACAAGGTTGGAAGCTGCTCTGCTGTCATTGGCTTTCTTCCTTCCTGTTATCCAAGACATCACAGGCTCTTTTCATTTCCTTCCTTGTTTTTTTTTCTCCCCTTCAGTGTATTAGTTTAAACTAAGTGATGGTAATGACTACCAAGTGAAACCCCTCAAATAACAACAATAATAAAAAAGTACACCAAGTATACTCAGAAACTGAGTGCCCCTTAGTAAAGTTAGAGAGGGGCATTAATAAAAGGAAGATTTGTTAAACAAGACTCATTTATTTTCCCTCCTTTCATAAATCTTATTATTTCCTTGGAGAACCGCCACGCACTCAGTGGCTGGAACTGCATTCTGAAATGATGCTCTTGGTTTAACTGCTCCCTGCCTTTATTTACTGAAACATCAAATAAATAAACAGCAAACCCCCCTAAACTCAAAAAACAACCCCACCTCCCTCTATCAAGGGCATTAAGTTAAAGCCAGGTTTTCTAATCCTCTAAACCTGTACAGGGGCTGTAAGTGTGCAACAACCACACTGCAGCTCTTCTCTACAAAGATGACAGACCCACATTTGCTTTTCCAATCCCAGCCATGTGCACAAAGAAATGGAAAGATACTGAACTGGAATACTGCTGAAAAGGCAACAAAAACATCATCAGTCAAAGATCTTCTTTCTGCCTCTGTAAACATTGTTTTTGATCCTATATAGTACAAATGATTCAAGCTCTATACAAATGAGTCAATGATAAAATTACCACATGATTTTTTTTTTCCCTGTCAAAAAAAGCTTTCTTCCCAGCTACAAAGGCAAAAAGCAGAAACATTACATAAAACCAATAGTTACTGCTATATGAAACACAGAGTACAGGGAGACTTTAAAATCACTGATGTGCTGCTGGAATGGAGACATATATTTTTTGGTTTTGTCAATATTCTGCAGAGTTGAGCACAATTTTGCCTGTATTACAAACGAGATCTGCCCTCTTTTTTAAATAAACTTTTAGACCTTGTCTTCCCAAAGTGCCTAAATAGAGTAATACTATTTCTAATATTACCTTACATTGACACAGGGGCTATCCAACTATTGGCTTATGATGTTTTCCTTTTGTTATTTTGGAGAATAAAATCTTGACCTTCCTGAAAGTGCTGATTACGAATTTCCTCAGCTACATAAATCAAGACTAACACAACTGAAGCCAATCAGTCTTTTGGACTTGACCACCACTTTGCAACACAGAAGGTCAGGCCTGTAGCAACGGTGACTTTACCTACCTAAGCTTGAGAATGTCACCCAGCACAACAGAAAATACTTGTTATGTGCTGTGTGGAAACCCATAAACAGCAGCCTAACTCAAAAAAAAAGTTGGTATTTTTCAACCCCACCTTCATGAGGCCCAACCTTGCATTTCTTTTTTAAAAAAGTCCTCAAAAGGAGACCACGTGAAGAAGCCCCTCACTAGGACAAGGAAAGCACAGGGCTGAGAGCAGACCCCACATATGATACTACAGTCCCCATAAATGATATTTTTAGAGATACTTACATGCTGATTTTGCCAGAGGTATGTTGGCACCAGCCCATAACCAAATTGCATAGGAACAGTCATCAAATGAGAATCTGTGTGTGGGTACGAGAAGGTGCAGTCACACTGAATCTCTCCCTGTGCACATGTGTCTTTAGCTCTCTTTTCTGCTTCTCTCAGTTCTTCAGCTGAACATTTCCAGCTGTAAAAGCTTCCTTTGGACAAATCTGATGTGGACATTCACCTGACCCACAGCCTGCTCCCAACCCTTACTTTCAATATGGAAATCTGGAACCGTTTTCAACCAGTCACAAGCCTCCGAAGAATAAACTGTCCTGTTAAAAATACTACTGTACCTTTTAGGTATGCAGATTGCCAGGCTGAATTTTAAATGCAATCACTTTGCTCCCAGTACACTCTGAAAATCAGGAGCCCCAGTCAGCATGAATCAGTCCTCAGCACCCAGGACCTGCTGTTTCCATCATTTTAAGCCTCTGTGCTGCAATTATGTGAATTGTCCACTTTTCCCCCCAGCTTCCTCCATGAAATGCATATGTAATATAAAACCCATTTATCACACTGGAAATTGCTATTATATTTAATCTCCCCAAAGAGAGCAAAATCAAATTATGATGTGTAACGAATGATAATCTGTCAAATTCAAGGGAATACTCCCAACTTATCCCTCCAAGTCTGAAACAGAACAGGTCAAAGGGGTCTAAAGTAGAATATATGGGTATGAAGACGTGATATGAACGTACATAAAGAGAAGATGAAAACACTCTTAATCTTTGCAGATTGAATGAAATCTAATTACATGTTGCATTGACTGTTGTGTATTACTGGAAAGAGACAGTGAAAAGGAAAAAAGGCAATTAGAGTGAAATTGTAGTCTGACCCTTCAATTGCTTTTGGCATGAAAGGTTATGCTCTACTTGGGGCATCAAAAATTCTTTATCCTCTACGGTAAATCAGACTTAGTTGCAAAAGTGATTAGGGGAAAAATGCAGTCAATTAAATATTTTTTAATTTTTCCCCTTTACCAAAAAAAAAAAATAAAGGCAAAGGAAGAAAATACCAAGGTGTTATCATTATGCCATTTCATGAATTGCTACTAAGTCTAGCTGGCATTATTTCTGTGCTGAATGACAATAAAACATATTCATCAATAGAAATACCATAGTAAAAATGAAAAATAATAGATATATTGATGAACTAGATCTATAATAACTCGTTTTTTCAAAATAAATGTCGTACCCAAGGTCAAACATCAAGAGGTAATATTGAGTCTCACCAAGGAAATTCCACAGACACGTTTCATTGCTTTCCTTTCCCTTTTCATGCCCCATTCATTTCCTTCTACCAAAACCAGCAGCAGCTGAGCAAAAAGAAACCTTTCAGAAATACTATTTTTCCAAGTTGATAAAAAAACAGAGCACGAGGCAAATGAAAACTATTGTTTGGGTGTATGTCTGCACAACTCTGCAGGGAATCATGGCAATTCTCGTTCATCCTCTCCTAAAAAACTCTTGCTCTGCCAAAGATAATTGCAAGGACCAGCTTTCTCCTGACTTCCATGTGTGATCCTCTGCGTTCTACACACACCTCCACAGGCACTGCACTCACTGGTTTTATTCAGACTGAAAAGTAAATGAGTTCTCAAGTGATCGGTTTTGGGTTGCTTCTCAATGCATTTGTAATGTTACTGCTTGTGATTATTTTCCTTGCAGAAGGTAAACTTCTAGACAACACTTCTTTGATTGTATGCAAACAAATACGTGTGACAAACAAAATTCTGTGTAGCTGCAGCTGCAGGGCTGGTCTCTCACAGAGTGACTTTCTGTTGCACTGGATCACCCACAGAGTCCCTAGAAAATCCAGGTAAGGTCTGGTCAGCTTAGGACTCATCTGAATAGAACAGAAAAATGAAATAAAAGAACACTGACATGTTATTACCAAAAATAAACTAATTAGGTGGTTCTAAATTTGCTGATGTCAAAATAGAAAGGAACAAGAGCAGAAAACTGAAATACTGATCTGGACTGACCCAGCATAACAATAACATTGAGCTGGACTCAACCTCCCGGTGCTTTCAGGGATTCTGGGTATGCAAGGAATTCACATTCCTCCTGAATAAAATCTATCCACCCATGTCTGCCTCTCCATATAAAAGTGACTTTGACCCATCCCATGAAAAAGTAACACCCAAGACAGCCTCAGGCACCCCTCTAGGCTTGTGATGGAGCAGGACACAGGGCAGTGTCCTGGAAACCTCGCTCAACAATCGGGTGACACCGCAGAGCTCCAGAGCAGGAGTGTTTCTGTCACAGCAGCCTTTCTGTAGAGCCCTGTCACAGACAGCCCCCCTTGATCTCAGTGCTGCCAGAGCAGCATTACACCCATTAATGGCATAAGGAATGAGTCATGATATTGAGAACAGAATACCAGTGAGCTAAACCCAAACACAGATGCTTGATCCCGATTTCACTTACAGTGAAGCAACTCTGATGATTTCAGTGCAGCACTGACTAATTTTTTAGGACTTTTTGGTTTTGCTGACACAGGATGGAAAAAAAAAAAGCATTTTGTTTCAGAATGATTATGAAGTAACTAATCTGTGTTACTGTACCACTGTGTCATAATAAAAAAACCCAACAACCGTGTCAGAGAGAAAGTGAAGGGAAATGAACGGGAAATTTGAACAAGTCGCCTTCAAAAACTTTCTGTATTTTCCCGTGTAAGAACTTTCAGGAAGAAAAAACTGCCTGCAGCGTTTATTATAACCTGAAGAAACAACATAACACTAGTTCAAGTAATTTCTCCATGAAGTTTCATATCCAACAAACCAAATTAAAGAAGATGAAGGAAAAAAGTTCCCAAAATAGGAGCACACCTTACAGAGAACTTCCCGTTTGCTGTGAAGCCCCAGTCATCACATGCCATGGTGCCTGCCTAGAATGTTAAGGACTCCTGCTGATTCTCCAGGGGATGCTGTGCTGAGATGAACCCAGCACAGGTAAATCCTACCCAAAGTCTCATCTATGAACAACACCAAGAACAAATCAATTTTAGGCAAAAAAGCCCCGTTCAGCTGAGCTACAATGAATTAGATCCAGAACTTCATGGCTTTCTGGAATTTGTGAGAAGGATTTTCCTCTTAAATCCTACATTCTTCAAAATATGGTTAGAAAACACAGCTGTTGACACTTCCCTCTAATTCCTGAATGTGTGTGTTTGTGACTAACGCCCACACTCCACGTTCCCCTTCTCTCTTCCCTGTTTATACAGATGAGAGCGTAAGGGGATGCCTGTTCTCTAACATTTGCTGGCACAAACTGCATATTACCATAACAGCCTAACTTACTTAGATTTATACATTCATTCAGAAAGTAGTAATAGGAAACATACTTTATCCTAACCCTCCTATTTGTCTGCATTTTGAGACGACAGCAGCCTTTGTTAAATCAATGTTACGAGTAAGATTTCCACAAGCAGCCTAGGAGCACATTTGCTATACTTAAACATACTTACACTGAAATTTTTATTCGGTGCTAGACACTAAATATTACATCTATTTTATAATTTTATGCAAAACTTCACTCCTTCAGCCTCTTCTTGTCCAAAAAACTCATGTATTTAATCACGTACTTATTTCTTTGATGTCTCACACTTAGAACTTTATGAATCTATGCAAATACAAATGCATTCATTTCAAAGAATTAGTTTCTATATGAAACGTTAGCTGTCCTATAACAACTTTGATGGCTTAGCCTGTTCTAGCTACCATGGAAGGGTTCTTTGCTTACCTACCAATATTTTTCAATGCTGGTGAATTAGAATGGTATGTCATAAAAAGAACTGGTGGACGCTTTCCCTTCTCATCAATGACAATAACAAACGTAAATGGCAAAATCATTGTGGAAACATAGGGGTGCTATGTTTAAACAGACCATCAAAAGTACACAGCGTGAGAACTCAGCAGAACGTTTTTAAAGTAGTTCTGAAACCAGGTATATGATTTCCATCTATAACCTAACAGCATATTTGCTCTTCAAACAACTTCCCATGCAGAGTTAATATATCCAGGCAAACTGTAAAACCCGGTACAGTTCTTAGGGACTTCTCCCAAACCCGAAACTCATGAACTCTGCAGCTTCCTTAACTTTGCATCTACCGAGGAAGTCCTGACTTCGGACCCAGAGCTGGCGGGGAGGCAGGGTGGTGGTGGGAGGCTCAATAAGCCCCTCCAGCAGAACCCTGCAGGCAGCTCTTTCCCCGGTATTCCAGCGCTCCAGCTCCGGTGCCGGGTGCCCTCCCCATGGGGGGGACACTGCGGGCGCTCTCCCCCAGCCCGGGGCACCCTCCCGGGGCACGGTGCCGGTGCCGCGCCCCCCCTCCCAGCCCCCCGTACCATTGAGCTGGTTGTAGACCACCTCCTCCAGGTGGTCCAGGCGCTGCAGGATGGACTCCCTGTCGGCCAGGCTGCCAACCTTGGCGCCGCGGCTCCTGGCCCGGCGGTCCGCGCTCCGGACGATCTGCACCAGCTCCTGGGAGCGGTCCTGGATCCTGCAGTAGACGGAGAAGAGGATGATGCCCACGAAGACCAAGATGTTCACCGTCAACAAAGTTTTGATTTTCCGTGCCACCGCCATGGGAGCCGCCGGCGCGGTGGCCGGGGGCGCATCCAGGCGCGGCGCCCGGCGGCCCCCCGAGGCCACCCGGCTTGAGGGGGCGCGCCCGGGGCGCGGAGCGGAGCGGAGCCGAGGGGAGCGCGGAGCGGAGGGAGCGGAGAGGAGCCGAGTGGAGCGGAGCCGAGCGGAGCGGAGCCGAGCGGAGCGGAGCTGTCCTTCAGCACCGCCGCGCCGCTCCCCGCCCGGCGCCCGCCGCCGTCGCCCCGCGGGGGCCGCGCCGCGGGCAGGGCGGCATGGACAGAGAGCGGCGGGGGCCGAGCCGCCGCCTCCGCCCGCCCGCCCGCGTTCACTCGCTCCCCCCCTCCTCCTCGCCCCGAACGCAGAGCGCCGTGCGCAGTGACGTGCTCCGGGGGATCTCATCCACAGGCACACGGAGGAGCCGCCGCCCCGCCTCGCCCGCGCCCGCCCGCCCCGCGCCCCGGCCCTGCCGCCCGCCCGGAGCTCCGGCGCGGCGGAGGGGGGAGGTGATGCTCCATCACCAAGGCCATCTTCCCCTTGGCCGCCCAAACGTTTCCCCTTGTCCTGCCCCAAGCATCGCTCCCGAGAGCGGGGCGGGTGTCCTTGGCCGCGCTGCGGCCCCGCAGGTGAGGTGATGCCACACCCGTCTCACCGCTGGAAATAAGCGGTAGCCGGTTGGAGGGAGAGCCGGTGACTCGCTCAGCTCCGTGGACTTCCCAGCAGCCAAAGTACAACACCGGCTTGGGATCCTGCCTGGAAGTGACACGGCTGGGGCCACGTCCACATGCAAGAGAAGTCCTGCCAAGCATACACAGAAATACAGAATCGTGGGATAGTTTGGGTTGGAAGGGACCTTTAAAGGCCCATCTAGTGCAACCACCCTGCAAGGAGCAGGGACATCATCAACTAGATCAGGTTGCTCAGAGTCCTGTCCCAGCTGACCTCAAATGTTTCCAGGGATGGGGCATATACCACCTCTGTGGGCAAGCTGGGCCAGTATTTTACCACCCTCATTGTAAAAATTTTCTTCTTTATATCTAGTTTAAATTGATCATCTCTTAGTTTAAAACCATTAACTGTCTAAGCTCGATGCTGGTGGACAATAAATAACCCCTTTCAACATCTCCTCCACTCCTGTTCACAGTGACCCTCCTTTTATACAAAGAAACATACCCATCTCACATCCTGGTTCGGGGAATTTTTTCCCTTTCATCCTTCCTTCTCCATTTCAGGAGCTGCCAACTCAAAATCCAGCAAAAGTTACAACCTCTGTGAATTCTCTGCAACTTGGCAAGGCCAGCTCAGGGTTTCCTGAGATATAAAATCTCCACTGCTGGTCCTACTTCTGACCCTCCTGCTGTTCACTTTCTGCAAGGCCCCTGAGGGTGCAGTTTCTTTAAGATGATGTGTTTCTGTCTCAGAGAAAATCTCCCCTTTTCTTTTGGGTATCACCAATGAAACCTGTGTTGGAGAGATGCAGCAGCGCGGAACAAGCCTAGACTGCAGTTCCACCATCATCCAATCTTATCCCTGGAAAAAGATGCCACAGGTTCCTGCAGTGTCATGTCTTGCAAATAGCTGTGTCTCTATGGAAATATGTACAGGATTTAGTTATTTGCTACAGTACTGGATTCTTAAATGCAAATAATGCTCAAATGCAGGGTCAGATCTTCTTTCACTCAAGCTGCAGTGAAACTCTCCAGTCAGCTCAGCAGAAGCAGCTGAGAACCTGCAATTTTCCAGTGCTTTGATTATTTCAGCAGTATTCTTACTGCAAGTCTCTCCCAGCCTTACATTTTCCTAGCCAATAACAATTTGGTTTAAGAAAACATATTGAATTAATGCTCGAGTGCAGCTTATTAGGTGCCTCCACAGCATTTAATATATTATAGCAACACCTGCTGGCCTTGATATGGTTAAGAATCTGTTACATCTCTGTTTCCATCACAAACTCCAAGTTCACAAGCTGGCCACAAGAATTCACTTTGGATTCTGACAGGAGCCTATACTTTGTCCCAAGAGCTTTAAAACACCTTCAACTCTCTCAGAGAGTTTACCAAGTTTTGAGGAGGACTTTTTTTTTTTGCACCACTGCAGTTTTAAATGGGCACTTTCAGAGACATGATTTCATCCACGACTGGCTTAGCAAAAGGAAACAACTGTTTGACCTAAGTAAATGTTTTTAAATGGTCAGCTTAAAATAGTCTATGATGTGTACAGAAGAACATGAGAATATGCTTACACAGCTGAAACCTCACCTAACACCATTCAAATATTAGCCAGCTTGTATAGATCACTGTTCCTCCAGAGATCTCAAAGCAAGTTACAAAAGATAAACTAGAGCTGAAGGACAGCAGTAGTGTTTTTGGAAAAATGTCAAGATCAAAAAAATGTATTTTCTTTTTTCCTCGGAACAAAACAAAACAACCCCATTTGAAATATTTTCACACAAACAGTACTGAGCTAAAGTCACTGTTTCCTGCCCAAAAGGGTCATATTCCAATTTTTCTTCACACAGAAAGGTGTGTATTGCCAAAAGAAAGCTAGATTAAAATCAATATATGCAACAGCTGGACTTCAGTGAAAATGCTTTAGCTGAAACCATATGAATCAGCTCTATCCTAAAAATGGGGACCATGGGAAGGCATTGGTGGTTTGTTCCCAGTCAATGGAACAAGCCAGAGGCAATGTCAGGATCCCATTCCAAACCACAAATCCAGTGTCTCTCTCTCTCCCTCTGACTGATTTTCACTCCTCCTTGTCTCCACAGGGCTCATGTTTCCACTCACATCATCCAGGAGGGATGAGGAAGATGCTGTAAAGACACACCAAGATTCTGTGCATTCCAGTGACAGCCTGTAGGTGATCACACTATTTCCATCTCTCTGCTACCACTGTGCTCAGCCAAAATGAACACCTGGCTGCAGGACAGCTGGCTGAAGATGAAGGTGATGCTGAGCAGCCAGAGGCAAAGACTCTCAGAAACCAGTCAGCATTCAGAAATAGCCATCTGTCACAGGCATCTCCCCTAATGGAGCAAAGATGGTTCACTGCCCTGGGGCAAATCTGGGCTGCTGCTGGGCTGTCAGAGAGCTGAGGCTGTGCTGGTAACTGCAGCATGGAAAAACAAACCTTGCTCCTGTCTGTGGCTCTCCTTGAAGCTGTGCTTGGTTGTGTACAGTGTTATCTTACAATAGTTAGATTTGCTTGGTTGACTTTTGGTTACTGCAGAGTGCCCCATCTTGGCACGAAGATGTTGTCAGAGAGGAAAACTTCAGCTGTTTCTGCATTTAAAATCCTGTTCTATTCAGCTACTGAGGTCAGAGACAGTACATTTCACTTAAAACAACACAGAACTAAAATATTTTGAGAAGAACTCTATGAAAGTATCCATCTTACAGCCATTACCTGCAGAGCCCATCATGCAACTACTCAAGGCAAGAGACTCCAAGTCAATCTCAAGTTCATTTGGAGCTACCAACCTCAACCAATACAGACTACATGATTTTTTAGCTAGTTAGTGAATTCTGTCAATTGTGTGGCAACTGAGTATGACCAAAATATCCATCATCACCATCTGGACAGTTCTCAAGTTTTCCCAAGAAGTGGTCAGAAAAATTTATTAAAAGAGACCATGTCAGACCTACAAAATGCCATCCCTACACAGAACCCTTGGAGGCTCCATGCCTTCTGTTGCACAGTCCCAGGCATGGTGGGTACATACTCAGATAACCAATATGACTTTCAATTTTCTATGAGGTGTTTTCTGTTGAATTTCATTTTAATGTCCCCAGGAGGAGATGAAGGAATTGCCTGATCAAACAAAATAAGTAAGATTTTACTTCTGAGGAAAGGCAAGAAGAGAGTGATTGAAAAGTTTCTTGAAAGTTTTTTAAATTTTAAAAAGCTTAGGTTGAAAAAAATAATATTGAATTCAAATTAATAGCCATAAAATCATTCCCAACCACTTTTCCAGAAGGATACAAGACTGATTTACCATATCTAAAGAGACATACCTCTCTGATCATTCTACTGCATGATATGAGACATTTGCAAGAATGAATAATGCGTAGAAGGGAAGGCTTTGATGTTTAAAGTATTTGAACACCAGCTTTAAAGAAAGAAAAAGACACGACAGACAAAATATTATGCCAGTGATGATTGGCAATTGTAGATTCCAGCTGTAGTTTTTCACACACACTGACATCACCTACCACTTTCCTAATGAAACCCCAACTGCATTTACCAGCACACTGCTTAGAGTCTTAATACAGCCTAATATTTTTCTACTTTGTTTTCTACTTTTCTACTTATTTAGAAGAAAGCAGCAACAAAACCAGACAGCAAAGTCTCAGATCTCCGTTGAATACCCAGACGCACAGAGCTGAGGCCCTCGTCCTGTTGCAAAGAGGAACTGCAGCCCCTTAAATACTTGTGCAATTTGGAGTTTGTGCAGCCCCTGCTCCCCACGGTGCCGGCAGACCCTGTGAGATGAGATCTGCACAGACACGATGTTTGCAGGAAGCTTCTGCACAAGCACAGTTTAGGAGAGAAAGAAATGAGGAAGCCACAGCTGTCTCGCTCTGGAGATGTTTCCAACCAGCCTCTTTTCTGCTGCAGCCTCAGAGATGATGTCAAGCTGGTGTTATAGTGGCACAGGAGGGCCTAAAGCCAAATAATTCCTCTTGCAACAAGATGCTGCCAGGTCCCTCCAACCTTCCACCCTGCTCCTGTCCATGCAGAGGCTCTGGGGATGTTCCCAGCTCACCAAGTGCCTGTCCCTGACAGCAGAGAGGGGCTGTGGCCAGGGAAGGCAGAGGGAGGAGTCCCCACCCTGGCATCCATCTCACTGGAAGCCCCAAAGCCATCAGGGATTTCCATGCAGTGATCCTATGTTGGGAGCATTTAGTGCTGGCTCAGAAAGGGAAGGGGTGTGGTGGCTGGAGAGCCCTGAATACAACCAAATTCTGCTTTGCTTGGAGCAGAATGACAACACACTGTGCTGGGCTGGATGTGTTTGCTTTAGTGAGGTGACCCCTGTGCCACCCTTATTACAGACATGCCAGGAGCATTTATTAGCAGGGTCACAGTCCCTGTGTGCAAAGACTCTCCTTCCTAATGAGCAGACCCACTCAAAGCAGTGGGCACGGCACAGGGATTAAGTATTCACAAGATTAGCCTGAAGGTGCTGAGTTTTAAATTCATCTTGAGGATGGTTCTAAATGAAATGAGATGCCTTAAAAATCTGAACACATATTTCAGAAATAATATATATTTTATATATATATATCTCCTTTTAATTTTGGCAGTATTAGTCACTTATTAAGACTAAACAGAAGTTTCATAAATGGAATTTTGTGATGCTTCCTTCTAATAGTGCAGCAATTCCCACTTGCACATGGGAATTCATGCAAGTTCTTCAAATGTACAGACCACACTGCATTCTAGCACCTGTGGCTGTGACTCAAATATGCACTACTGATATATTCTTCCTGTTGTGTTAAAGCTACAGGTTGACCCCACAGAGAGGATTTATAATAGCACAATTGCTGGCAGATCTGCTGCTTTCATGCCTGTGAAATTGTGCTGATGACCACCCTGTAGTAAATAGCACACAGATAAAACTCAACAATTATCCAAACACGCATTAAAAACCCCAATAAATCTGTCATTGTAAAAAACAGAATATAAATAAGTGCCAAGACTAAAATATTCAACCCACATGCTTACATTTTACAAAGCCCTAATTTATAAACATTACAGCTCTCACCAATTTTAATAAGAATGAGTTGAGCTCCTACCTTTTCAAAATCCAACTGCATAGTCCTCTATCCATGTCCTATTATTATCTCCTAGTGTAATTTCAGAATAGGTGCTTGTTTGCTAAGAGAGGATCATCACCGTTCACCATGATCAAAGATGACTTAGATTTACCCATGCAACAACAGAAAACAATCCTCGAGGACCTTGTCTCCCACAAAAGGCAGAGAGGCTCAGTCCAACTGCACCTCAGGAAGGGAAAAGTGGCTGGAACCTGCCTGACAGCTGCTGCACTGGGATCCTGAGCTGCAGACTGATGTTTCTGATCAGCATCATAACTTACTGCAAGGGATTTCAGAGTTGCTGTGATAAGATAGAGACTCACCCTGGAAATAAATCTGGGAAGCTATCAAGGACAGCTTCTGTGTTTATGAGAGCCCTAGTAAAGAAAATAAATGTGCAAGAGATATATAAATGTAATTTAATATCCAGCTATTACAGATATAGAAATTACCTCATTATACTCTGTGAAATCCATCTTTACTTATTCCTGCTGCCAGAAAACTTACAAAAACCTAAACAATGGCTGGGGCTGTTTGCAAGCTGAGACTTCTACTTTTCATACTGATGAATGTTGTCTTCTGGTTGTGTGTGTTCTCTCTTCTGCTGCTTCTCATATACTCTGTAGAGCCTTTAAAGCAGAGACTGCTTTTTGACAGTGCTGTTTTTTAAAAAGGGTTCATGAATGATGCTCCTAATCCCAGGAACAAATCAGTTTTTAACTTTGTCATTGACATCTGTGGACTGTGACCCCGAGTTCCTCCTTGGAATCCATTTGTCCCATTCCTATCTTTACTCTTTATCATCCAGCCTTTGTGGTAGCACAATTTACAGCCAGATCTTTTATTAGCATTCAATCAGACATTATTTTAGAAAACACTGCCCAGATCAAGTGTTATATTCCAGCATGTTTGTAATGCAGTTGTGCTTTAGGGGAGAAGTCTGTTTACTGAAAGGTCAGGCAAAAAGAAGTGAGCTTTCCCAGACAGATGTTGAACACAGCAGTTCTTCACTGGCACTAAAAAGCTGGAAGGATGTTGCTCCCTGTCCAATCCAGGTGACAGCCTATGAAAAAGCTGAACATTATCACTGGCTGAGAACAGTTAAAAATATTTTGCTCCTGGAATTGCACTGAATTCCGCAGGGCACACTAAACTTTGGCCATCAGCAGCACAGTCCCAATTCTGCCACGAGGAACAGGCCTGTGGACTTCTGCAGGTATTTGTCCAGGCTGATCCTCTTGCAGGAAAAGAACCTCATACAATATTCATTACTTGCTTGTCTCTGTCTTGATGCACATTATTAAGAGCTGCATGGCCCTCCAGCAAAATCTTCACCACAATATTAAGAAACACAGCCAGTCATCATGTCAAAGTCATAAGAGATTAAATATTCTAAGTGCAGCAGCACCAGGGTAAATTAGTATTGTTACCTCCTGACCCCCGGAGCTGCACCCAGTGCTGGCTTTAAACAATAAAAATAATGAGATTTTTAGATTCCATTTATTTTGAAACGACAACTGGCAGCTCGAAAGAAGAAAACATGTTTTGGCAAATAAAGTTGACACTGACATTTTTAGCAAAGAGTAGCTATATAGTGACTTGTCACTGGGCAAAGCTGAAGAATCACTGCTGCCTCTGATGTATGATGTGTTTCACAGGGACACTGTATGTATGAGTAATAAAGAACATTTAGTACAGTTTGTATCTGTCTTTAACAGAGATGTTCAGAATATTTAAATAGAAACCAAAACACTTCTAGCATTAAAGTCGTCAATATATGTATTTTTTTTTAAATATCATCTTAAAAAGAAGCTGAAAGCTGATGTATGGTAAAATTCCATCCTAAAACTATGGCAGTGAGAAGCCTTAACAGATGGAAGTAGGATGACAAAACCAGACTCATTTAGTTGAGTTGAATTCCCAAATATTCCCAGTAAAGGGCAAAGTCCAATTTAAGATGCTTGAAAATGAGCCAGTTGGTAGGAAAAGAACACTCAAGACTATATTGGACTATGCAAATGCTTAAAGAACTGTTCTGCCATTTCCTGTTCCAGACCACACAACTTCTCTACTTTTCCATTTCTCCATCTGAAAACTGGGGACAGCTTGCCATAAGGCAAGTGACAGAATTTGCTTTTATTAATCTTCATCTCAATTGATTTAGAGACCATATGGAGCTTAAAACAAATAAAAGTCCAAACCAAGAAAAACATGGAAAACCAAGAGAGCTGCTAAGAAGCACTGAAAGTGCAACATGGAGAGGGGAGCTGCAGGTAGACAGAGACATGCAGGTATGACATGCACACATATTCATCACCCCTTTAGCTGGAGATGCTGGGAAGACATTCTCTATCAGTCATTAATTCTGTGGTGAGCAGATAGATTAAGCGTTTTTCCCTATTAATTAATCTTGCTCTGGGCTATGAAGTTGAAGAGCTTCACTTATTTATATTTTTACTTATTTTGAGGGGATAATATTTCTCACCAAAACACTCCACAGTGGAAGTGCAGCATCAAAGCCTCTGGCCAAGCTCACAAGCAGTCCAGGCTGTGTAAGCCTTCAGCCACTACATCATGATATAGAATTACAGATGCAGATCACTTACTGCCTCTGATACTAAATACAGGGAGATATTTTGCATCAGTGTCTTGACTGTGGCACAGACATCAACACCAGCCACAAACGACAGATCATATTCCACCAATGTAAAGGAAACACGACATGGAAAGGATCAGGTCTGTAGTTTTCTTTATGCTATTTATTATTATATCCAACACGTGTCTAATATCAGCTCACAATATATTCCTGATGTTAAATCCTTCAGTGTCTATTGAGCTGCTTTTGATTGACATAAACCAAAGATCAGCAACAAGCAGCGACTGGGCTGTCTAGTGCTGAGCAAAGCTTGGGTTGGGGCTGGTTATTCCCCTCCATCCCTCGGGCACACGGCCCCAGGGAGGACAAACCTGGACAGAGGTCAGCATGGAGCTACTCTGCCTCAAAATACTGGGATTTCAAGTGCTATTTAACACAGTGCTGCAGTGAGCAAGCACTGCTGCCATGCTTTGTTCAACACAATTAGTACAACACCCTGCCAGAGTAAATACTAAAGGATGGCTCAGGTGATAGACTGGGGTCATTCAGCTTTTGACAAAGGGTTAGGGGAATTCTCTTGAAGCAGTAATTGTCTGTCACATGAATTACTGCAACTTCTTGAGCACAGGAAAGAGGAAACCATAACATTGAATGGATTAGGGCAGGAGGAAACGAGAGGCAGGCAGATGGATGCAGTGGGATCCAATGGACTTACCAGAAGAGTCTATGGAAGAATGGACAAAAAAAAATAAAGAAAAGTTAAATAAAAGAAAGTTAATAAAGATCTCAAATTTGTCTGATGTGTCTGTAGCTAAAATAAACAAGGCTGGTTTCCTCCTAGGTCTTAAAGATTTTTAAGGTCAGTAGGTGGATAGGGAACTTCTGTGGTATCACACAGACGATGCAGTATGTGAGAGAAAAAAAGAATGGCATAGGAAGAATAATGTATTTCTTGAGGTGACAGCATTCACTACACCATAAAAACAGACCGCATGTCATACATCATCTCAGAGATCCAGAGCCCAGCTCAGACATGGTGCCACTGTCACCTGCCTGACTGGAGGCAACTGAGCTGAACTGCCTGCACAGGCAAATGTTCTGCAGGTTTGGTTTGAGGAAATAATATTTAGGAAGCCTTCAGAACGGGCATCCCTTTTTCAAGCACAGGAGTGCACAAGTCAGGTTTGCAACAGAGGGTAAAAAATGGCTTAAAGTAAAGACTTGTAATTTGATCTTGTAGGAGAGCCAGAAGCATTATTCCCAGAACACATTTTACTACTAGCTTTAACTGGTCACAGACGCAATTACTGATTACTATTGAATTAATTCTATTGATGAATCCTTCAGTATGTATATTACAATCCCCTGTTACCCCCCTGCGTGGCACTTTCCTAAATTTTTTGTTCTCAGTGCTTGAACAGAGCATTTATGTACAACAGGACCCTGGTCTTGACTGGGACAGTGAGATGCTTCCCCCTGACACATAATACACGGACAGGACAAATAAGGATGGGCAGCAGTGTAAGAACAGTGCATCTTTATAACATCCACTCTATGTATGACATAAATGAATACATCAGATTATTCTTTAAATAGCCTACTCTAAAATTAGATAAGTGAATACTGCCATGTGGCACTAATACCAATGTAATTGGAAGAGCTGGATATAAAGAGCAGACTCGGTGCCGAGAAAATTCGCCGCCTTGAAAATGTTAATTCATTTAATTGCCACTAACTGTACGTAGCATCAGTGCAAATTCAAACATGAAAACTGAACAAGGAGCCTGACCTTTGCCAGGTAAAACCTTCATGTTAAGGAAAATCTACCTCAGAATCAGTGAATGTATACTCTTTTACACTCACTTGGCTTTCCAAAGCGTGCTGCAGACAACCACGAGCACAGTACTAAGATAAACACACCACAAATTCACCTCAAATAAAGTGCAATTTCTGGGGCACACACAACAGTTCTAAGCCACATTTTCCATCTCTTTGTTCCTGAACTGCAGGACTGTCTGAACTTGCAGAGGGCAACCAGCAAGAAAAACTGTTCTTTCCACGGAGCTACCGAGAGCTCCTGTGCAGAGTGTGCTCACGGGGGCTCTCTGGGCTCCCATCAGGACCTGAACCATGGAGGTCCAGGGATTAGGGCAGGATAAAACTACTTAACTTGTGGCACTTCTGTGGGCACAATTGGACTGTTGTGTAAAGTCTGAAATGCCTGGAGCCCAGCAGACTGAACAATACCCAGGGCTGCACACATATCCTGTGGGTGCTGCAGATGAAAGTTGAGTTCTACAGATGGGACCTACAATAGTTTCATGTGTTTGTGAGCTTAGCAAAGGCAGGCACACACAGCAGACAAAAAACCCCACTGGATGGCTTTTGACTTGTGCCACTGTCCGTGCATTTTACTACTGCAAAGCATCAGAAACAAGATGTGGGGGTGTTGGGGTTTTTTCATAATTGTTTCTTTTGTGGTTTCCACCACAAGAAACCATCTCAATGTACTCGCTTATCACACGCAATTTGTTTGCCAGAGCGAGTCATGACTGACTCTAACATTCACAAAACAACAAAAAAAGCAAACCCTAAAAACCCTTTGAAGATCCTCCAGCTGTAAGTGTTGAGTGCTGTGTAACTAGTGGAACATCCCCTGCAGGTCGGGAGGAAAGGCAGATGTTGGTAACATGCCCCTGCTGCTGCCAGGGTATCCCAGCCCCTGTGCACCATCAAAACATCCCTGAGCTGCAGGGAAACCAGCAGGAAATCCCAGCCCCAGGTGCAGTGATGCTGCTGACTGCCACCAAAAGCAGGGATCCTACTCAGGGAACCTCCTTACAAAGACAGCATTAAAGTCCCGCAGCAGGAGGATAAAAAAAAGTTAAGAACTTGGCAGAGAGTTTTACAACTGGCAAGAGTAACTCTTTCACCCACTTTTTGTACTCTGAAATCTCTCTCTCCAAGTGGTGGTACCTGGTAGCAAACCTGATAGTGTCTTAAAGCAGCCAGAGAAGTACCTGAACACCTTTCTACCCACTCCTCTAAACCACAGTAAATCGTACAACTGATAATTCAGTTTTACAGTAAATTCTTACTCCAATGAGAATTCAGGGATTTTGGGGTGCAGAGAAGAGGAAAGACAAGAACCCTTCATTTTATGGAAGGAAAAATCTACATCTGATAGCCCACAAGACACTAAACACTGCCATGATGGACACAGTTTGGTATGCCAGAGGAAAACTGCTTACTCTTCTGGAAATATATTGTCACAAGCCAGCTGCTTATACTGGATTAGAAAAGGGAATTAGAAAATGCACAACCCAATTAAAAAGTAATGTTTGTTTGTTTCTTGCAGTTCTTTTGCTCTTTCATACTAATTTCTTCTCCTTTTCATTTTTACTTAATTTAATATTAATAATGATATCCCCAAATAAATCCCAAGATTCATGTCTTTTTGAAATGCCTCTAGCATTTTTCACGCCGTGGCCTGATCCTCCAGCTGTAAATGGAGCTGCTCCAGTTTCCAACAGCTCGGGATGCAGCCCCAAGCCTTCCTCTGCTGACTTCAGTGGCAGACAGACAACCTTGGAACATGGAGACCTTTCCATAACATCACACTCCAAAAGGAAAAGGTGCTCCAGCCTTTCAAGCAAGGACACCAAAACCAATCAATATCACTTTACACAGATTTACAGAAAAGCTGAAAGAAGGATCATGCTGAAGGCAAAACAGAACAGGAATTTTTCTCTTTCTGCGGGTTTCTCTGGTGGCAAAGGTTGGAAATGGGAGTTGGCACATGGCAGAAATATTAGTAGTTAATTCTACTACCATCTAGAATGATCCATTAAAACAAAGGCAGTAACAGGTGCTATTTTAAAGTAGCATGGAAACTCCAGCAAACCAGCAGTAGAACTGGCTGTAAAAACCTACACAGACTTTAAAAAAGACTCATCTCAGATTTCCCAGCTTCCAAAGTGAAAAGTAGAGCAAAATCAACTTGCACAACTCCACAGACCTATGAATTCTCTATTGCTTTTAGAAATAAAAATGTTTTTAAAGATGCAAAGCCCCAGTTCTTCCTTGTTGAAGAGAAGAAAGAAACACACTCATTTATCAGGTTCCTTTAAAACCTGTGAGAAAATTTCAGATAAAAAGCTTGTGGCACTCCATTTTTTCTTACTTTCACGAAGCAACTTACACGATTAGAAAAGAAACACAAACTTTGTGTGCTGAGTTGAAAGAAAACCTCAAAATCAGAAAAGAAGAAGTGGGGAAAAAGAAAACCCTCCAAAGCTATGATCCTGCACTTCTAGTTGGTCTTCAGGTGAATAAACACATCCCATTGTCCCATCTGACACTCTGAATGGTTTCAATCCTGGTAATGTCTCATTTTGGGAAGGAGAGTTGTAGGGAGCGAGGAATCATCTGACATTTATGTGTTTGCAAGTCCCTTTTTTTGCTCATTTCTGTTCAGTTTGGCCAAGCAAACCCTGTTGTTACCTCCCAGCTGGGCCACAAGCCTCTGCAAAGGGGCTCTCTGGGGACCTGCAGCACCCTCAGCAGCTGCCTGCTGAGCTCACCAGTGCAGGGCATCTGAATTTTAAATTGCATAATTCCCTCCGTCTTTCAAGTTATTCCTTGTTTGATGCTCAAAGTCAGGAAAGTCAATTGAAACTTAATTCTCTTCTTCTTTGATTTATAGCAGCTGCGGATTAAGAACCCGATTTGGGACAGATTCAATTGTTTCCTCGCTAAAAAAAACCCAAAACCTAAGAGCTTTTCTTCAGGTTTGCACCTTGAATAATGGTGGTGTGTGTTTTATCACATTACAGAGCTGTATTTTATTAGAAAGCATTAATCAACCCTTATTTCCTGGAATTTCACCAGTGGTCCATTCATATGTTGTCAGAACGTGGTGGTGACTCAACAGCACTCTCTGCTCAAGACATATAGGAACAAGGGGCTTGGTTAACCTGGGATTTCATTCATCCAAAAATAAGACTTCAGGCCCCCCCAAATGGGCCACAAGAATTTACTGTAACTGTCAGTAGCATTTTTTTCAAATAAACTTTAGAAGGGCGGCTTTGTTTCAAAATTTTCACATCTTTCCACACTTTTAAGTTCTATATTTCCAAACGACACTCTGATATGAAGTGTACCTAATTCTGACCCTAAAGAATATTCAATGTTTTCTATATATATATTTTTTTTTATCTTAATGAAAAAGCTTACAGAATTCATTTTGAATCTGGATATTTTTCTCTACCAGTGTTTTGATTTAGTCAACAAACAAACCAAATCAACTATTTGCATATCTCCAGTCTCCTCACTAAAGCTTTCCCTTTTAAGAGTTTGTATAAGACAGCATGCTTCAGAACAACCCACTGTGAGCTGGGGCTTAGAGAAAAAGATGTTTAGTTCATATAAATCAATATACCTTCAGAGAGGAACATGAAACTGTGCTTTCATGTGCCAGGCTAGGAACCTTCCTGCTTTTACTATCTCATTTTGGCGGAACTTTTTTGTTTGAAAATATACGTATTTCATCAAAAATATTCAGTTTAAAAAAATGTAATTACAGAAAACATTAATGTTGTATTTCCCTAAAACAGGTGCATTGAAATGCACAAAGTGTTATAAGATAGGGACACGCTATACAAAAACAGGAACACTTCACAAAAGGGTAATGCTTTGAAAAGATAAAGGGAAGATCAATATGTTCCATCTTTGTAGACCCTCATCTGGTATTCTCCTGCAGTCTCAAGTCAAAGCCCACTTTTGTCTGTAGTCTAACAAAGGGTATCGGTGTTATGAAAGGTACAGTAGTTCCCTCTTCATGCTCCCTGATAACTCATCATTTATAATCAGTCTGAATTTAAAACAGCTTTTTCTCTGCCTGCCTGGCTCCCTGTGCAGACCAGCTCACACCCAGCTGCGGGATGATCCCGGTTTTCCTGCACTGGAGAGGTTGTTCCCACTGCCTGCTCCCTCCCTGAGGAGCTGCCTCAGTGCCCTGCCAACAATGGCCAGAGCAGAAAGCTGGGGGAAAATAAACCTGTTTATCTGATGGTGCTGCCACAGTTCACTGCACAGGAGACTTGTCACACACTGAAATAAAAACACACCTCAAACACACCTTTAACCATAGGTGAGGAGGTGGCAAATCAGCCCCCATTTACCAAAGGTACCCGTAGGAAGTGCTGTTGGGGTGGAACTTCTGCACCAAGGATGTGCTGCCTTGCCCTGAGCAGCTGAAAACTGAGGACCCCACTGTGGTGGTTTGAACCACCACAAAACTCTAAAATCCAATTTCCAGGCTTCCCCCACCCCTTCCCACAATTTTATCTCAACACCAAAAGAAACTTTCAGGCAGGACACTTCTGTAGGGGGAAAGGGAAGATATATATACATTTATTCTACACAAATAAATATTGTACAGGCTAAAAGCAACTATATATATACAATATTACACACTTCTATCAGTCCCTCTAAGCCTCTCCCTTAATTCAGTCCAGGAAAAGCCCTTCAGGCTGATAGGTAAGCAGTCTTTCTCTCGTGGGAGTGTTCAGAGAATCAAATTCACTCCCCCCCACCAACCTTCAGCTGTTTACTGAAGCCTCTTCTTCCTTACGAAGTCCAAGAAAATACCTCGAGGTGCCAGCAATTACTTGTATATAAAGAGACACTATTTTCTTCCCTTTTCACTCAATTATCTGTATTTAAGTTGAGCCTGTTTACAAGAAGTCGTGCAAGATGGAAAAGGAAGTACGAAATCACACTCGCCTCTTCCAGAAAAACTGGAAATATCTTCCCTGGAAACGCAAAGTCCCCCGGATATTCCTTGGCACCTCAGCTAAGAAAACTTTACAAAGTCCTTCCATGAAGTACACTGTGCCTCTGTTATTTTTGCTTGTATTTATAGCAATGTTTTCCTCTCCAGTTGAGCAGCTCTGGTATTTAGCACTATTTGGAGAATTCCTGAGGGAGTTGGAAGGGGGAGGAAGGGGTCAGGGAAAGGGGGTGGTGGTGGGTGGTCCAGTCTGGGAAGCAACATCCCTCTGTAAGCTCATGGCAAGTTGCTGGATCACCAGGGTGAGTTTTCACTTACTGGCTGCACAGACAATTCACTCAAGGAAAAGGAATTCTCTTCAAAAATCAGATTGACTGATTTTTTTTTCCTTTTCACAGGTCACCATTTTGGCCAATTACAATTAGATCAGGAGCAGACTTGTTAGTTCAGAAAATTCTACAATTGCATAAAAAAAGTGGGGTATTAGAGGGTGAAAATGACTCATCTGAACATAATCTTTGTCCACCAAAGCAGCTAAATATACGGCAGCCCAGAGCTGGAGGGCACTGGAATGTAGTCATTTCATTTCTGAACCCTAGAATCCATCACTGCAACATCAGGGATTGCCAGGAATCAGAAAATCCTTTTCCATTTTGGCTCTGATCACAAAACTCCAGTACTTTCCACTCATGCAGAAGCCCATGAAAGTATCAGGTGGGCTTTTCTAATTTGAAAAATCAGTCAAGACTATCACATGCTCACTGCCCAGGGAAGGCAGTGTCCCTACCCCACCCACAGGGCAGCCCTTCAGCCTGGGGCAGCACGAGGAGATTTGCATCCATTACCTGTTAAAGAAGCAGCCAACAGAGTAAATGATGCCCACAACCAGCCTTCAACTTACAAACACAAAGAAGCACCTTCTTTGAAACTCAGAACACCACTAGATTAAAGCCCGAGCTCTCGATAAGGAGGCAGATGAATACTTGCAGGAAATGCTAAAAAGGCAAAATCCTTCTGCTGCAGACAATGAACAGCTCTGAGGACTAAAACCCATTCCTTATCTTCCAGAGAATTTTTCTGTCTGGATGCTATTAGCACAGCATTCCTCTGATCATTTGTAAATGTCATTTATAAACCCAAGCACAGTTGTTCTCTGCAGGACGGATTACGAGGTCCAGCCTTCCTCCTTTGAGATTGCAGACCACGCTCTGTGTTTAATAAGGACGTTGCAAATTGTGTTTTGCAGTTTATGCTCTGATGCCCGGGATCCCTGTGCTGCCCTGCAACCAGCCAGACCCTCCCTGGGCTCCAGTGAATTCCTGGATGTGTGGCATGTGACACACAGAGGATCACACTCTGTTTGAAAGCCTGCACTCCTGTTCTCACAGAGCTCTCCTCCCAGCCACCACTGGCTCTGGCTGGGTCAGAGGAGTGGGCTGACCCACAGAGAACCAGCTGATGCTTCCCCGTGTTCACAACAGTCCCACGGGGATTTCTGGCCCTGTTCAGAGCTGTCCTGACAGCTGCACTGCTGGGCTGATCCCTGGCCTCACACCTACTGGTGTAACTTAGCAGTTTGCGGTATTTTTGATCCTTCTTTTTATTCTTTTTGCCAAGAATGGCACAAATAACAATTGCTGTTGACACAGACCAGATTGCTGTTTATGTTGTCTCCTCTCGGAGGCAGTGAGGCAGACAGAATGGGAATTTGGATTTTGATCCTATGCTAAGAATTACCTATTTCTTGACCCGAATTCTACCTGCAGAAAGATCTGAAATTCATGCCAGTAGTGTCCATTAAAGGGGTATTTGATGTGGCTCCTCTCCATTCCTACCTAAACAAAAAAAGACCAAATGCTCCCCCACTGATCAGTGAAACAATGAGGTAAGGACGACAGCAGACATGGCAAATAAAGCTCTTGGGGTGGCACACCACAGACAGAACTCTGTTCTGGGTTTAACTGCTACATGCAAGTAATGCAGGAATGTAGAGTACCTGTTATGAAGGCTTCACCAGCCATTTACATGGGGTCCATACCTGTTCACTGAATTTTGAAACTCCAGCTGTCAAAAAACATGCTATCATGTGAACTGTTGGACCAAAAGCAGCAGATGCTCCATGTTCATCTCTGCTTTGAGCTGTGAGGTGCACTTTTTTCTACGTATTTTAGTGAAAATTCTGCAAGGTGCTGGCTGGTTTTTAATTTCAAAGGAGGAAAGGGAACTCTCTGTTGAATTAATTAATTTCCTTCAATTCATGCAATGCTTCAACTTCACAGTTTGTGATCAAAGAAAGGATGTCTTAAAGAATGGTAAATATGGTTTAGGTTTTACAGTGTGCTCTCTGCTAGTTTGGTTTTCACTTCTCTAACAGATCTTCTGTAATCACATCACACAAGGAACCAAAAAGGGAAGGCACTGAGACCACTGTTGAAACCAAACAAAGGCCAGTAGCTACCTTGTTATTGCCAGTCCTGAGCTGAAACAACATAAGATCTCCTAAAACCAACCCTCTACAACCTCCTCAGACACATCAATGAACAAACACCTTCCGTAGTGGGATCTGTATCATTTTTCCAGAGGAATCCAAAGCCACTTGGGAAAGCAGGTGATTCTCAACTGATCCTTGCCCTGCACCCCAGAGGTGACATCTGGATCTCTCCTGGTGCTGCCATAAGCAGAGATCCCAGCCAGAAGAGTGTCTGCTCCTTCATTCTCCCACTGGCACAGAGCTGGAGAAACTTCCACAGCACTGAGACCACAGTGATTCCAGCCCAGCTCAGAGAATTATGTCATGTTTGCCAAAATATTAATGTGTGCTATGCTTCAGTGTTAACTAAAAACATTCCTTAATCTGCTGGCTAATCCAAACAAACAAATTAGTATAATTGGAGAGCTGTGTCTATGGATACAAAGCATAAAGAGAGGGCACATGTATTGTCTTGTTGTCATTCCTATCAGGCAGCACGTTCAGCTCCTTGCAGGCTGAGCATACTGGGATAATTGATGGCAACATTTATCATAACAGCAGCGCAAAAGCATCAATTGCTTGATGAATTTATTTACTCCTGCCCAGAAGTGAAGCCATGATTGGACCACTTTATAAACATCAAACTGCTGTAGACCTGGTCTGTTGTTGTTGATTGCATTTAAAGGGGAAGAGAGAGAGAGAGAAAAAAAAGAAAGAAAAAAAAACACAAACAGGGAAAAAAACCTGATTGAGAGGCTGGAGTTCAGTGAAAAGACAAATCTCCTTCATCAGAGGAAAACAACCATTATTCTATCTAATTAAAAAAAAAATTAAAAAATAATCACTCTTGCATCCACGATCAACAGCTGCAGCATTATCTGCTGCATACTTTACTCCATTCCCTGGCAGGTTTTTTTCTTCCCAACCCACAGTATTCCTGGAGGCAGAGAGCTGAAAAGAAAGTATCAATCTTCCAAACTAACATGACAAGGCCCCTGGGTTTAGCAAAGCAAAACCAGGAACCACATCACATTCCTATTTTGTGATCCCCTTGTCTTCCACGGAGAAATGAGGGCTCATATTCTCTTCACCCTGGGCACTACACAGTCATTTGAGCCTATGCAAAACCCTCCTGCCTTTCCTGGGTGGATTCTGCACTTTCTGTGCATGGAGGGAAGTAAATCCAATGGGAAACAGATCCAATGGCTCTACATTTGGTAGGTTTCCAGACTCTCCAGCTCCAAGGAGGTCTGAAAACCACTGCTTGAGATGGAGTGGTCTGCGACACTCAGTCACATTAATAAAGTATGGTTGTTTTTCAAATAATAGTAAAAAAACCTGTATTTTTGACTCCCCTCTGAGGAGAACAGAGGGCAGCAGAGGCAGGAGATGAGTTTCAAACCTGCAGTCACTGTTTGGAACAGTCTGTATCCAGTCTCCATCAGAACCAGCACAGGAAGATTCACAGACTGACAAACACCACAAATGCCATTAGAGGCTTCTGCAGGGAAAAGGGTTCATCCTTAACGAGCTCTTAATGTCTTATAACTCACTAGATAAAATTTAGTTTATGATATTATGCTAAGAAACCAAAATGTAGTCAGGCCTGATAACACCAGGCTCTTAATTCCATAATTAAGACCCTTTAGTGCTTCAAACTGATGAGACACTAATACCTGCTATTGGAGCTGTTCCCTTGGCCAGCAATTTTAGGAAGAGGTGGCAGAAGGGGAAAAGATAGTCCATGGCAGGGAATATACAGACAAAGACATTTTAGTGGGCTTGGCAGCTGAACTGACACCTTTGATCAGGCTTTCCTTGAAGCTCTGGTGGTGCCACAGTCTCATCTGTGAGCTCCCTGAACACCCCAAGGGCACCTGCTTTCTTCAGCAGTGATGAGGTGAACGACTCAGGGCAGATTTCTTTGTTGTTCTTTCAAATAACAGCTTTCATGCTCAAAAGTGTTACCTTTCGCAGCACTAGGACGAGGAATTCCAAGCTTGGCTTTCAACAAATAAGACTTGAAGGCACGCTGGGGTACAACCCAAGGGGAACAGGGTGGTGAACTGTCTGCCAGAGCCTGTGCAAGCCAGGAAAGGTAAACAGAATGTGTAGGACAGAGGCCAATGTGCTCCAAAACCAGTGTAGCAACTGACAGTGGCTGTATCAGGCCCCAAGCGGAAATAAGTGGGATTTCAGAAGCTCAGACCTCAAGAGCACAAAGGTCACGTCATTTCTTTGGTGCTTACGCTCCTTAATGATTTGGGAGCTTTAGAAAATTCCTGCTGAAACCTTTTAAATTCCCTTCCTAATTATGCTGCATCTCCCTCTGAGGAGCCACATACAAGGCAGAACAAACACCCCTGCTCCCAGTAACAGCCTGGGAAGGGGAGTGGGAACAAGCACTGTCTCCCGAGTGCCTGCAGGACTAGACTTGTAATAATCTAAAGATTATTTTTACGAGCGGGACTTGCATCTCCTTTATGTTTTATGCAGCACTTCAAACTCCAGGTCAGTGCCACACAAAGAACAATACGATAATCACAGTAATAAAATGCTAATCTATCCTATTAACCTGTGCCTGGAAAATTGCAGCAGATCTGGCTTCCAATAGCAATAAAGGGAGGCCTGAGAGAAGGGCAGATTAGACAGATTTCCAGCACAGGGAAACAAGCCACCAAATCCCGCTGCATCCCGTTCCTAACGTTACACACCCCATGGAAAATGGGATGGCAGCAGCAAGAACTGCTTGTGGCACAGTTTCCATCCTGCTGGGCTGCTGAGCACATGGATCCAGAGGGCCCCTGGCAGCCCAGCCAGGGAGAGGGATGGCTCTCAGTGCAAAAGAAAAGCCTGCAGCAGTCGGGGTAAGCAGTTTGCACCATCCCCGTTGCTGCTCAGTGAAAGGCACAGCTGCACCTCTCTCTGAGTTATCAAAGATTATTTCAGAATGGCTTTTACAGCAGGATACGTCCCACCCCCTCCGTTCCTTTGTTCTACAAAGCACTGGGACGTGGCGCTCCCCCTCCAGCACGAGGCTCTTAGCCAAAATATTGCTTCCCAGAGGAGATGGGTACTTCCAAACAGCCTGGCCCTACCCTGTCCTTACTCAAGTCCTTCAGGCTGAGGCTGTGCTCTTTCTGCCCGAGGTGAGAAGAGGTGACAGCTTTCCTACAGCTGCAGTTGGGACTCAAAAGAGAATTTAAAGCCTCAGATAATGGCTGGGTAGATGAACCAAGGCTGCCCCCGTTGACCTGTGAGAAGGGGCGTCAGCCAAAGCCTGGCTCTGCTGGGAGCTGTCTGAGTATAAACAAATGCTGGGGATGGAGGAACTGAGCAAGGCATGAGAAAACCACAGAATGGGTTCTGTGGTTCCCTTTTAACGTGAATCTCTCCGGTTTCTTCAAAAACTCTGTGAAGGAAGGCGAAAGGGACTCTCTACTGGCTTTCAAAATTCAAGAGGCTTTCAACTGAAAGGAACAAAAATCTATCAAAGACAATTATTTTGCTTTTAGTGTAAGTAGCTCCTTAAAAAAAATAAAAACCACAGCAGCATAGAGCAGCTGAGGACCAGCTTCCCCCATACTAACAGCAGCTCTACCATAATCTTTGCTTTTCTTCCTTTTTGCATCACAGTATAAGGACAGAAAGAAAAGGTGGTGGCATTTCCGTGTGGCTACTGCTCTTTTCACTGAATAAAACGGGAAGAGTTTCTCTGGAATTACACCTCCAGGGAAATCTGAGCAGCTCCCCAAGCCCCTACAGTGGCCATGGTCCCAGGGGGGCTAGAAGCTGAGCTGTGCAGATGCCCTTACTGTCCAAATATACTTTTGGGGGATACTTTATTACAGCTTTAATAGTTTTTTTTAATTATTAGTATGATTTCTAACTATTAATATTATTTCTATATCATTTAACTATTTCACAAGCATGGAAAAGGCCTAGCCAGTTAACAGGCAATCCTCTGCAAACTATTAACTGCACAAATACCTCTCAGGTATGTCCTGGGCCCCAGCAAGATGATAAGCAAGCAGCAGTGGGATGTACAACTCAGACCAACATCAGGACCACACAGCCAGAGGCAGGAACAAGCCATAGGGCTGCCAGTCACAATTCCTTAGCCTGGGTCTGCTGGGGAAGACTTTCCCCCTGCAGAGGATGGAGCTTTCCTGGAAAAGCACAGTGCTATGACCACAGTACAAGGGCACAAACAGTTGACCTGTTTCTTTTCCATTGTCTTTCCACTCATTCCCCCTCTCTGCCATCTTTCTAAACGATCTCGTTCACTTCCCCCTACTTTCCACATCAGAAGGATCACTGAGAATCACCCACCATGGAACCTGAAGAGACCAAGGGGAACAAAGCTTTGAGGAATCAGCAGGGCAGAGGAACATCAGCTTGGGGGCACAGGATCCCTTCTGGCCATGCCAGCACTAATCCCCGTGGGAGATGAGCTCCCCAGGATTCATCTTGCTTTCCTGGGGAGCTCTGTATCCTGCCCTGAGCTCCAGGCTGATGGAGCCAGACCACAATCAGGAGTGACTTTAAACCCAGACTGAGGATGCTGTGGACCAAATCTGCAGGTAATGTGAATGAGCACCGATGTCAAGGCAGATTTAGACCAGCTGAGGGATTTGTTTTCACCCCAGCTCATCTCGCAAGAGTAAAGCATTTTCTTTCCTCAGTCATGAGACACGAGCAGGGCTTGCAGGGCTCTGTCTCCAGCTCCCTCCAGAGCCAGGCCTGCCTCCTGAGGCTGCAGCAGTCTCACCCAGGATATTTGGTCTTTTAATTCAATTCCCTTAAACCAACAACACTGCCTAGGCTTTTCCCTTCCGTTCTGATTAGCAGACCAAATATGTTCTACATGAATTGCATAATTATATCAGCAAATCCATTTTCTCCTGCAATTTTTTTTCTCCAGTTTCTCAAACTGCAGGGCTTTTTCCCCTGCAGAACTCCCCAAAGAGATGCCACAAAGCAAAGCAATCATGCAAAAAGATTTATGACAGTCATTTGTATACATGAGTATGCTCACAGACATTCGAGTTCCCTCTTCTGTCTTCTCCTTTTATTTAGTGTGAAAGCACAAGCTGTTCCTAAGTCACATTTATACATTTTTCATAAATCAGATACACTACTCATATCATTTTAGAGATGGACATTGAGGGCTTTTTTGTGTGTTTTCTTTTTTCAGGGTCCCAGCACATCTCTTGCTTTTCCTGGAGTCTTTAGCAAGCATCAAATTTAATGAAAAGGGACACTCACCTCATAGTTAATCGACCTGGACTGAGCCTTTGTGAGGCAGAGATGAGCAGTAATGCACCCCCAAAAAGTGCAACAGGAGTTACTGCAGAGTGTCCTGCAGGGCCCCACCACAGCCTGGTGATTCATTAGCACTAAAACAGCAAGAGCTGGTTAAAGCACATGATTCATGAAAACTAACACAGATCCCTGTATCTGCTGTGGACTTGCAGAACAAACACAGGCATCTCCTTCAGCTTTTTCCCCATCTCACTTTCCCATTTGCAAAAGCCTGCCCTGTTTTACAGGTTAATGTCCTCGATCCATCTCATTCTCCCTGAAAAAAATAATGAAAACTGTACAGGCTGGGAACAAATCTACCTTTTTACCCTAAGAAAAACTAACAGCATGCATATATCTCATCTTGCAATCTGCTGAAAGAACAGGACAGCTCACTGCTTGATTAGCCCAGCCCTGTCTTTTGCAGTCCTTTCCTTTACCCCGTGCAAGGTAAATGTAAAGATGCTCACAGTCAGAAAGGACAGGCTCAGCAATTTGGAACCCTCATGCCCTAGGATGGAACCTGGACTCTGGAGCTTGTGATGGAGGGGGAGACCTAACATTTGTACAGGTTTTACAACCCCACAAGGTCCATGGCTGCATGTGGCACATCCCCTTGCAGCACACAACACACCCCAAACTGGGAACAGCAGGCACTTGCCTGGCTCTGCTCTGGCAATTCTCCCTTTGCCCTGTTCAGAGCAACACCCATGAAACAAATGCAAGCAGCAGAATCCACTACCCCCAAACCCACCCTGCTCTGCAAAAGGCAGAGATGGGCTAATCAAGCAGTGAGCTGTCCTGTTCTTTCAGCAGATTGCAAGATGAGATATGTGCATACTGCTAGTTTTTCTTAGGGCAAAAAGGTAGATTTGTTCCCAGCCTGTACAGTTTTCATTATTTTTTCAGGGAGAAGGAGATGGGTTGAGGACAATAACCTGTAAAACAGGGCAGGCTTTTGCAAATGGGAAAGTGAGATGGGGAAAAAGCTGAAGGAGATGCCTGTGTTTGTTCTGCACAGCAGATACAGGGATCTGTGTTAGTTTTCATGAATCAGGCTCTGCACAGCCCCAACCCACCACCTGAATTGAGTGGTGAGGGGGGAATCAAACCTCAGCACATCATTTGTCCTGAGTGCCTGGCCAGTCACTCACCTCGTTACAGTAAAACCAGAAACACAGAGGCAAACTAACCGAGTTCCTGAGGAGAACACCCACCCCATCACTCAGCTGAAAGCTTCCAAAGAGTTACCAGAAAATATCAATCTTCTGCAGCCCTGGGAAGATGCCCATGCAGCACAGGGAGTTGTTAAAGGCCAGGGAAGACTTCAGCCTTCCAGAACCATGTCAGCACTCTGCACACAGTCTCCTCTCACAACTGATCTCTTAGGAGGCAAAGCCTGGCCAGGATTTGACTGACATCAGTCGAACAGAGCACAGAGATCCATCTTTATCTGTGTTTATCAGGCGTTTTGTGCTACTCAAGGCAAGTGTCTTCTCTGCCTCAGCAGAACTGTCAGGATTAGTTACACAATTATTTATTTTTTTTTGCTTTCTTGGGGAGAAGTTGAACAGAACCTTTTTCATTCTTGTCAAATGTATATTTGCAAAACGCTGGCGTTTATTAGACACAAAAGCTAGAGAAGGTGACAATAAAAGTCAAGCAAAAAGAGAGTTTGAGCTCTTTCCTGTGACTAAAAGACAAAGCCTTGCTAGGCAAAATCAGATATTTTCTGAAAACATTTCATTTAACTGAACATAACTAGTTTTCATGCTGCTGATGTTTGCCTAATACACAGGACTGCTGAAGCTCAATTCAGAAAGGCTTTGAAATCCCACTGAAAGATGGCATTTCTGTACAACAGCAGCATCAGAAAATGTTCCATATTTTAGTAGTCCAGAGTATCAAGATCACTCAGCAGTGGAAAGTGGTGAAAGGGAGAGGACATAACGCTATCAAAACAAGCTGAGGATCTGTCCAGAGTAGAGAGAACGGGGAACAAGAAGCCTCTTTATTTTTAAATACTTTGTTATTCAAAGCCTAGCATGACTGGAATTATTGCTGGAATTATTGATACACGTTGAAAGAATAAAGACAAATATGACAAGAAGAAGGGGAAAACAACCAACACATGAGGAAATAAACAGTTTCTAACCGGTGGCAATTAAACCTGGGCATGGAGGTAAGTCTCCTGATGTGGTTTTTATTTCTAATTGCTGCAAGAGTGGATATGTGAAGCTGTAAAGCCAGTCAAAATGTGCCTCTCTCAAGATCTATGGGTTGGTGCACTTGGCAGAATATTTCTTACAGGGATATCAAGCCACTGCTTCCACTGCTCGTTTAAATAATCCTGTAAAGATAACACGTAATGCTCTAATTAAAAACATTCTTTTCCACCACGTAAATCATTTTAAAGATACCTGTGACTGATATGATGGACATTACAAATTCTGGTAGCACCCACCCAAGCCTGTGCCAGCAGCACTCTAGTATATAATTTTATCTAATTGATCAATTAAATTAAAATAATCTTTGAAACGCGCTATAATAAGAGTTGTATAATTCCAGTGCTCCCTATTATATTCCTTGCCTCTTTATCTACTCTGTCTCACTAAAATATTCATCCAGGTCCTGGCTGAGTAATAAAATGGCAGCTCTGACGGTTTCATGGCAGAACAGTGGATGAACTATGGCTGAACAATTCCATTAATTCCAGCCTCTCCCTGTGTTAACCATTTCTTGCTGTTATAAAAAGTATTGAACCAGATCCTTTTCTACATCCCAGTCACTTCACTGCTTACAGCAATTCCCAGCCTTTAGGAGACAACCCAAACTAACACAAAGCTGTTCATGAGATGCTGTATTTCTGCTGGGTATAGACAGGACCTTCTATGGAACAACTCCCACTGGTTCTTCCAGGCCTCCCACTAGAGATGTGCTAAATTATGGTAAATCACATTAACTCACACCAGGTTTGGGGCTCCTTTGTGTCAGTGCATTTTCCTGACTCTGTACATATTGTCCGTTTTCTCACTCAACAGTGTTGTCCTTCAGGGGGAAGCAGATGCTGGCTCAGATATGGAGCCTTCAGACAAAAAGCTTTTGCTGGGGAAAAAAATCAGTGATTTCATGAGTAAGTGAACAGCCAACACATTAAATGTCAGGAGGTATTGAAATGCATGGCAGCTCCTCTCCACGTTGTTCAGTGCCTCTGAACAACTGCTGAGGCTTGAGGGACTTGTCTGGAGGGATTCTAAGCAAAGCTACAAATATGCTACTCAAGTAGTATCTTCTCCTTCTAAAGATGAGATCCCATGTTCAAGCAAGGACAGTGATCATATCATATGCTCATCTGCCTCCTCGTGTCCCAAAGGGCTGAAAAATGGTTAAAAATTTATTTCCCTATGCAGCGTTTTTGCTACCAGACACTCAACCTAGAGAGTCTGCAAGTTGGAGTAGGAGTGCTTGCAGAAACTCAGGGAGGAGGTTTTTTTTCCTTAAGAGGCTCCTCAAATAAAAAAAACCCACATGATCTAGCTCTACTGAGCTGCAGACTGTCTAGCTGTGTAACAAGTCCAACTATTTCCACGTGTCTTAGTCTTTCAATGCTTATCCAAGCTGTTTAATTCACTAAGAAGCATCAAATTAGTGTTTAAAAAGTTTTAGCACGTGACTTTGAGAAGGCAAGACTTTTTTTGTCTTCCTCTTCCTCTGCAGAACAGCTTTTGCATGGCAACCCTCTGCAAAGCTTGGATGGCAATTTATACAATAAGTCCTGGCTTCTGCACTGGCAGAACTAATCCTCTGAGCTTCAGCAACCTCCATCACCTGTAAAATATGCTAATTCCTACTTAACATCTACCTGGCCAGAGCTCAGCATGCATTGAAGTCACAGTCATCAAATGCATCACTGTCAGTGCTTCCAGATTTACATTCTCCTGTAAAGGAGAAATACCTGACCCATAAGACATTAGTTCCTATTTTTCCTTTAGTAAATGAAACGGGGGGGTTTTTTTGCAGGTCTGAGGCCTCCCATCTCTGCACATCTACGCTCCTGTAAAACTGCTCTTCCTCCTTAAATTCCCTTTAAAATGATACCTTCTAGTTCACAGCACTTCATCCAAAGGCAGGTGGGCACATGGTTAGAAATGCAGTCCCCACGGAATGATTCCATGCTCTAAGGCAGTGCCCACTGGGATGATGTTGGCATGTGCAGCATCTTCAAGGACACAGGTGGTGCCAGTACTTAAAATGTGACAGCAGCAGACAGGGGGAAAACAGCCAAGCCTAAAAAAAAGCTCATGGCCCTGTGCAAATCATATACAGGTATTTTTTTATCTCATCATCCTATGAGCAGTGACAACACACAATTATCTCACCCTCTCTGTCTTCTGTAAGAAACAGCACACATAATACCCTTTTCCAGGGGGAATTCATAGGCAGTTTAAGGTGAGTTCTGGTTGCTTTGCATTATTTGGGGACAAAAATTCCCACACAAGTGAAAGCTGAGACACAACTGGTCTAGGGGAGCAGCAAAAAAAAAAAAAAAAAAAAACAAGAAAACGAAAAGAGAGGGGAACAGAAAAACTACAAGGGGAGAACTGCAATAAACCCAATCTATGTCCTTCACAAAGAGCATTTTGTCTTTCACGTTCATTTACAATCATTTTGTAAACCCTGAAGAAAGAAATCTGAAGATCTCAGTCTTACTCAGGAAAGAAGGAAGCTGTTAAGGGAGATGCTGCCCTGCCCCAGTGATGACAGCCTTCCCTGGGAGCAGCTTCCCACTTTTTCACAACTCAGTACCTTGCAAATGAAATCTCTCAGCTCAGGCAGACAGATCAGGGAAATTCTATTCCAGTCAGCCAAGATCGATGAGCAGACTACTGACCAGTAAAAAGAGTCAAGAATTAGCAAAGCAAAGGACTTTTTAATGGAACTTTATATTGTCTATCTCCATCTGCCATCGAGAGTCTTCAGTCACAGCGTGAGATTTATTCAGACATTAGAACCACCTCGCCTTACCCTGACATTGGGACTTAACATGCCTTCTCTTGTTAATATCATTCAGCAACAGCTGCATTATATTACCTGTCAAAAATTATTAATCCAATTCTGTTTTCATGTATATTTATCATTTCACTGCCAGCCACAGTCAAATGATTCTGTAAGGCACATCGATTTCCTGAATGAATTAAATGAAAAGCATCTGTCATAAGTTTTACAGACAGTGGAGTGATTTTCAGGTACTCTCATATTTTTTTGCTCTACTTTATTCCCAATAAGTTGCAGATAACAATCAGGGAACAGGGATGTACTACTCACTATGAGAAGTTTTTTGCTTCCTTTTACTTTACTTGCTTGGAAGAACTGTGGCATAGAGGCAAATATTCACACCTTCCTCATCTATTATTCCACTGAATTTCAGGTGAGCTCCTTGTGCAAAATACTATTTCACCACAACTACTCATCTGAGTAGTTCCCAGAATCACTGATAACCCAGTCATAGAATCATGGAAGGGTTTGGGTTGGAAGGGACCTTAAAGACCACCTAGTCCCAATCCCCCTGCCATGGGCAGGGACACCTTCCACTATCCCAGGTTGCTCCAAGCCCTGTCCAACCTGGCCTTGGACACTTCCTGAGTTGGGGCATCCACAACTTCTCTGGGCAACCTGTTCCAGTGCCTCACCACCCTCACAGGGAAGAACTTCTTCCTAACATCCAATCTAAACCTACTCTCTTGGAGTGTGAAGTTGTTCCTCCTTGTCCTGTCACTCCAGCTCCTGAAGAAGCCCATTTGAACAAAACCATTCTGTGCTCCTGCCCTTGCATTCAGAGCATACAGGATGTCACTGCCCATCTCCCACCACATTCAGTGGCAGGTTTTTCCACCAACTTCACCAAGGATGGATTTGAGCCTCACACCCTGTTTAAATAATTCCCCATTTAAAAACCCTGCCTGGGGTGTGCAGTGGCTGCACTCCACCTTCCACAGCTGGGCACCCACACGGCAAGAAGTGCAACACAACCCCTGCAGCTAATGAATATTTACCATTCACATCTAGTATCCACAAAGAGAATTTAATGCATAGCAAAAACCAAGACTGGATTGTTGAAAGACAGCTGGAGGTTTTGGTCCTTGAACCTGGGAGTCTTGAGGAAACATGACACTTCTTAAGCAAGTCCCTTTCATTATTTTCTTCAAATGAAATTATAATAAAGTTCACCATGCAAAAACTAAAGTCCACAGGGACTTCAAAAGTGGCAAAAGGATAAGAGATATGTTAATATGAACAGAGAGTTTCCTTCGATCCAGAGCAGGAGGTGCCAATCACCTGGAGACAACAGACAGACCCTCTCAATGACATTCAACTGACTGTTGAGGAAAAGTAACGTTTCCCAAAATGTCTTCTCCTCCCAACTCCCTTCAAGCGAGGACAAACTGAATAAAAGCCTTTAAAAGCTTCTTTGTCTCCCCTTCAGCCCATCTCTGAGGGCATCTTGTAGATGGCCCAGTGTTTGGACGATGCTGCATCACAGAGGGGTTCAGCTCTTGCACAGGAACCCAGCTGGGTGGGGAGGCAGAGTGAGTCTGATTCATCTCTATTTGATAGTGCCAGTGAGAACACCCAGCTGACCCCAGGGCTGTTCATCTCTCAAGCTCATTGCCTCCATCCCATTCCCTAGGATGCAAGCTCACCCATCCTCATTATTTGCACGTTGTAAATCTTCCCCATCTTCTAAAAGGACAGAGATGCAAAATGAAGCTTGTTCTCAAAGCCCAGGCTGCCAGCAGCTGAGTGATGCTGCTCAGAACGACACCAAACGAGCTGTGGAACACAGGCCATTATGAGCTGGACCTTGCATGCAATACATCAAGTTTTTAATAGTCAGGACACAGCCCTGTGCAGGTGAGCTTTACTGCAGGGTTTGTAGAACAGGCCTGAGATGTTGCTGAACTGGGTAAAACAACAGCAGAGCAAAGGATTTCCTGCCTGGACCCTGGGCTCTGGCCCACGCTGCCCAGGACCCCTCTGGAAAACAACACAGCTCCCAAACAAGTGTTGCCACATTAGTAGACCAGACAAAGATGCATGCACAATAATGCATTTTTCCATGTTTTCCACATCAGTATCTAGGGATAGTTTGTCCCCCATTATTTAGTCAGACTCAAATACATCTGGGAGATGATGAAGTGGGACAAAAAATGGGACAATCTCTCCCCCTCTCTACATCTTTTGGTCAGCCTAATCTTCCCCAAGTAATTTCTTAGCAGAAGAATGTGAAAGAAAGATCTTGAGAGGGGCTGAAAGAGCAGATGATGCTGTTCAGACCTGTGCTCCGTGCATAAAGAACAGAGAAGCAGAAACATATGGCAGAAATATTCGGATTTCCAAAGGTCAAGCAGCAGAGACTTAAGAAATGGTGGGTCCCCACTTGAAAGAGTCCCCAGAAGAACAGGGAAAGGGAGAATCAGAAAGATGATTTCAGCATTTGTAATTGTGTCTGGGTCAGGCAGAACCATGCAGATTTTAAGGACACTGAGAGAAGTCTACAATATTTTTGATTTGAAGGAGCAACAGTCTAGATACGAAACTTGACTGAAGGCAGAAAGGAAAAAGGCATTTCTTAGAAGTGATAAAGAAAATATAGTCTGTCCACTGCCTGAAGGAGGAAAGGGAATTTGGGGCAAGACAGTGAAGAGATTGTATCTAAGTAATAGGTCTGGATCAAACTGAGCATATTCCCTATATGTCACCCTTGATGCTTCACTTCTGAGGTAAAAGCCAACAATTTCACATCACTTCCAGGCAATGCAGCTTGGTAATTTCTCTAGGATCACCTTGGTTTCATTCTCCTCTTTGAATTCCAGTTCTCTGCACTTGCTATTTCCTCAGCAAACTTTTCTTTAGCTGCTGTGAATAACAAAACAACGCGACTTTTACTCTCGGTATTCCCAGTTCCCTGCTGGAATTTGCTCTGGAACTGGAGCTCTTTGCATTGGCCATATTGACTCAGGTATCCCAACAGCCCAAAGCTGTGTGTTAGTGCTGTTTGCAAAGCTGAGCAGCTACTTACTGAAATGCTTAGTTTGTGACACACAGCCTGCACTTACAGCCAGCTCCCTGTGAAACAACTACAAAATATTCCTGAGGAAAGGAGCAATCCTGGCTTTCCTCCCCTCCTCTGACGAAATAGGAAATGGGAGCACAGTGCCAGCAGTGCTCAGGCTTCACTCAGGTATCTGAGAGGTTTCCTCCCTGCAGGGAAAGTAATGTCCTTACAGGTACATAAGAAGTGGTACTGACACCCCATCACACTAATGCTGCATCCTGAATATACCACAGACTGCAGAGGTGTGGAATAATCCCTTTCTTTCCCCCTCCACTTTCAATATTACAAAAGGGGTTTGTGCAGCTACTTGAGGAAGCTGAAAAATAAATTACAGTCAGCTCAGTGGAGGTTCAGGCTCAGACCATGTGCTTACCAAGAGAAATCTGTGTGTTCCCCCCCAGCCTGGCTCCCCAGAGCTGGGGCAGGAGGAACCACTGGATCTGAACCCTCCGGAGCAGATCTGCTGGGTGCTCTAGAGGGGACAGCCAGGCAGCCTCATCTGCCAGCTCAACAAAACTCCAAGGCAGCTCAGCTGCCACTGGGAAGCCTCGTGGAGGGATGTAAATTGGTAGCAAACTGCTCCTCCTGGTGTGCCCCGGGAACAGGAGCAGTTTGGAGCTCAGAGTGTTTCCTCCACGGCGCCAAAGGCGCCCATACCCCGAGGAGCTCTCCAGGGAGCACCTTGGTTTGCCTGAGCTTTTGTCCCAAAATAACCATCTGAAGCTTCAGCTGGAAGAGGAAACGACGCAGTGTACATATTAAAACAGCTACAACGGAGGAGGAAATTGCCTTTCATTAATTTTCCATAAGTGGATTACACCAAGCAGAGTGTAAACAGTCCCACGGGCACCAATTACCAGGCTTATTCTATAACTGAATTGTCCTAAACAAGCACCATTTTAATTTGAATATCAAATACTTTACACAGCAGGAAAGAGAAGGAATAGACCAACCTAACAATGCATTTGTTATGGGTTTCTACAAAATTGCTGTGGAAACCTCTGTGTTCCCCAGTGGATTGTGCACGTTCTCTTCACACATGCTCGTGCTGCACATCTCCCTCCATCAGAGGAGAGGCAGCATGGGCACATGCCAGCTATTGTACCACTGACAAAATGGCTTCAGAATTTAGGGAGGGGCCAAATAAAAAAAAAATAAAAAATAAAAAAAACAACAACAACAAAAACCAAACCAAAAAACCTTACAACGACAAAAAAAACCCCACTCCACAATTAATTATATTTGGCATTATTCCTTTTTATTATTATTATTTTAAGAGACTTACTTAGTAGAGCTATTTTCTGCTTCTAAAGGTTTTGATGAAACTAGCCTTTGGGTATGACTTTTCTTTAATAAATTGGAATGAATAAATACCTCACATCTCCAGGAATGAACGAAGCCAGTGGCATTAAAGAAACAGTACCCAGCATCACCCAGGTCAGTCCTCCAGCACCTGAGACTTCATTCTCATTTCCCATCCAAGCTCTAGCTTGTCCCTGAGCTGTGATTCCAGCTCCTAATTCAGCCACAGGAGAGCACGTTCCCCTCACATGCTGAGCCTTATTAGACAGAGATGTTTGCTTGCTGCTCTGCACCACGGATGAAAACAAGAATCACACACAACATAAATGTTGAGTCCAGGCAGCCTGGTGAAACCACATAATGGAGAATTCCAGTTCTCTCTATGGCAACAGCAGAACACAGTGTAAAGGTCTTGCCTTCCACAAGGCAGGAGCCAAAGCAAACCAGAATCAGTCTAAAAGAACAACCAAGGAATGGACATTAGAATAACTAACTTGGTTGTCATTGGTCTGGAGGCAAATTGGAATAAGCTGGAGAATTCAGTCCTGCTATCATTAGGTATCAGCAAAAGAAAGGCCAAAGATTAAACAGATGGAATTAGAACTACTCTGTCCAAAGGATGGTACAGGACTTCAGAGGACTCTCCACAGCTTTTTCAATCCTGGTAAAACTTAAAGTTTTCTCCTCACATTTGTATCCAGAGCCATTGTGGCTATCACAAATCAGCCCTGGTTAGTCTTGGCCTCATACAAAGACATTAAAGCCCTACAATTTCTGTTTGTGGAACTGAGAATTTGCAACCTATTCAGGCTGTAGGGAAGTTCTAAGAGAGGAGTGGGTTATCCCAATTTAAAAACTAAGGCATGCATTAAGTAGCTTACTCAATGGAGCTCACACCCATAGTCTGAAGGACACCTACTGCTTAAACCACAGGGCTCTGAGCTCTTAATGTTCTCTCTTGTAGAACATTCATCCTCCAGAAACAGTAACAAGACTGGGAAAAAGCATCAGAGCCTCTGTCTCCTGATCTAAATCTCCAGCACGCCCACTGACAGGGCAGATTTGCAAGAGGGAACCCAGAGCCCTTGTTGGTACAAGCTCAGCAGTCCTGCACAGGACACTCACCACTGCAGTATGTTCCAACAGACCATGCTGTAAATTGAAAGCTAAAGTGTTCTCTGTGCAGTTCTTGAAGAAATAATTTGGTTCCTAGGTGAAGACAATGTTAAATGTATTTGAAGCCCTGAATACTAAACAGTCCTTTTTTGCTGCCACTAAATTTTGGGTTCTTTTTTTTATCACATAGATGAATGGGCAGGACAGAGCAGCCTTCTGGAAACTGAGTTTGGTCTTTGCCCAAAAACATCATTCATTTCCATGTAACAACAGCAAGAACTGCATGTTCTCCACTTGTACTTACACCATTAAAAGGAAAGGCCCTAAAGAGAAATGTGGGGAGACATTTGTACATGTAAAACAGAAGCTATAAAGTTTCCTCTTCCTCAGTTTCATTAACAGAAGAAAACTCAGCAATTATTTAGACTGGATCCAACCATCTTATTTAACAACCATTCTCCAAAAAGGCCAATCCACAGTGTCCTTCCATTTATATCTACCTGTATGAAGGCAGGATTGAGCAAGTGCATCAACAAGACCCTAAAGGCAAGAGTTTGATGCCTTCTAAATCTGTCTGGCTGCTCCTACACAGAAGCACGAGTTGGGCCCCTTTCCCCTCACACTGGTGGATTAAAGGCCATCAGCCAGAGGGCTTTGTGCCCTGTCTCCCTTTTTGCCAACCCATCTCCTCCTCTGCCAACCTCCCGTGTCCTTCTGAAGCTCCTTCCTTCCCCCAGGAGGGACTGCAGCCACCCCTGCATTGGTGTGGACACTGCTGCCTTGGCATTCCCTCATTGTCACTGCTTTTTAAAGCTAAAACACGTTTCACAGGAGAGGTGAAGACTACAAATATCACTGCCAGCTTCAGGTACAATTCGTTTCCAGACTGTGCCACCACTGCAGAAGCAGGAAGGACGGGCACAGGATATAATTTTTAGTCTTTCCTGTGGCTGTCAGGATCTCAAGCAACGCTCTTATTTATTACACATCTGCTGTTCCTGTATTCTGCTTGCTGCCTGGATCTGGGAGGGACACATAACTCTCTTTCAGCCCCATCCATTATTGTCAATCCAATGGAAAAAACGTTCAGATCCCTGCTCCAACATCGACTTCCCGTGTGACCTTGACCAGGTCCCTTCACCTCAGTTGTTCACCTGGGCTCCTGCTTCAGCAGAGCACTGGAAAGATGAAATACAGTTACTGGAACAGATAAGTTGCTGATCACTGGGATAAGGATTAAGGGTGGTTAATCAGTCGTGCACGCTAAGCTTTAATACAGAGGTCACCAGGTTCTGTCCTTGGACCTGCACAGTCCCCCCCGTGCCCCTGCAGCCACCACTGAGGCCCAGCAGCTCTCCCACAGCCACGTGAATGTTCCAAGCCACATCCTCAAAAGCCTCTGGTTCAGCCTCTGTGATGAGATCTGCTGGATGAAAAACAGCAGCAACGAATTTCAGGCTCAGCAGAGAATTTATGAGCCTAAGTCCAACCTTTAAAAACTCTCTTTTCCCCAGTGCAGTTTCCTTCAACAGGAAGTCATGGATAAAACACAAAGAAGCTGCTAATGATAAAACAGTCAGGCAGAAAGAATGGATTTTGATTTTTTTCACATCCCCACTAGCACAGCGAAATACCAAGGAACAGCAACAATTTATTTACTGGTCTTCAGCACCACATCCTGCTGTTTTTCTACCCCCAAACAAGACCCTGTGGGTTTAATTAAGTTTTCAGAGGAAGCTTGGGAAATACGATTTCACTCAGTCTATGTCATTTATTCCATGCTTTCTATAGATGCTTAGGGAAAAACCTACACAGCAAAATAAATCAAACGTGGTCCTGGTGAGCAACACACTGGATAGACATGGCAAAACCCCCTTGTTCTAATGCTCTAACACTGCAAGGGATGACCAAACCAGGGGTTTGGGCCTGGAGCACTCAAGATCATTTTGGGACAGGTAACCAGGGGAAAAGTTGTACTCAAGGTCTTCTAACTGAGAATAAGCCACCATTCAGCTTGTCCTCATAGGAGTAAATAATTATTAGCAGACCATTTGAATTCCCAAGAGGTTTTGCTTTGGCATTTTGGGTGACCATTTTCTGCAGCTGTCTTAAAAATGAAGGAGTTTAGCCCAACCTACACAAAACCTTAGCAGTGAGAGGTTTGGGAATCATGCTTTGAGACAGATTAAGGTCAATCCATGTTTGAGGAACAGGACTAGAGCCCCTGAGCAACAACTGAAAATGACTCCCAGGCCTAGGCCCTCTGTCTACCTCTGCAGGCAAAAAAAAACCCCTCAAACTATTTAATCTTGCAGGCCACTGTTGGTGTATTTTTCACGATTTTAAAAAATGACTGGGTTTAGTTGCTCTCCCTGTTGTTTTTTTAAGCCAACATCTCAGAAGCCTGAAAGCAAAATATATTTCTTTATCAATTTCTTGTTTTTCTCCTCCTCTGCCACCCATGCACCGTGGTTTGCTTATTGAGGCTCATTCATGTGTAGGAGCTGCTGGCATTGATGTATTTTCTTAGCAGGGTGGAGGGGGTTTTTTCTTTTTTTTTTTTTTTTTGAGCTGGCTGGCACATTGATTTAGGCTGGCAGAACGAGCAGATGAAGATGATGTTAATTTTGCAAGCAGAAACAAGCAGGGACAGAATGCCAGGCTCCCCCTGTCAGACATCAGCTCAGTGGGCTGCCACCCAGCCAAGCTCAGGACTTTCAGACTGCAATTCAGTGCCAGTCTTATGGTGACTGAGGACCCACAGGTAAAGGGTTTACTTCCTTTTGAAAGTATGTTTTGTGGGGATTTTTAAATTGTTTTTACCCTGACTCATGGGACAATGCTTGTAGGTAAAATATGGACACTTACAGCAGTAGTGAGGAGCTCTCTGTTACTCCAGGAAGCTGCACATACACCGAGCTGGATATACACCCTTTCAGCCATTTATCAGTTCATTAACACTCCTTAGTGCCTCATTCAAAACTCTCTTCATATCATTAACAACAACAACAAAAAATTAGTGATTTGTTTATAAGTGTTCCTGCACAAGCTCTTTTTCACAGGAACACCAACCTTGGGGAGAACACTGCCTTCCTCAGCTGCAGAACACACATTTCAAGCACAGTCTATAAACTCATGTACCACATGTAAATTAGCTCTTGAATAGAACCAGCTCTGGAGTCCCTTTAGCAGGCAACAGCGTCTTCCGAGCCTCGTGGCAAAAAATGACTCACAGTAACACTTTAATAAAAGATACATCATCTCCCATCAGGTTACATCCTGCTTTTTACAGAGGAGAAATGTAAAAATCTAATGGTTCTCTTCCATCCCTTGTGTTACCGAATAGCATCTGAATAATTCAGACAGAAGTTAATTATGGCCAGGATCAATCTGATTACTTTCATGAGATGCAAGCTTTTTGGGGTGAGGAAGGAGGGAGGTTTTGTCTTCACTTTTAAAAAGAGCAGCGATATTTAGCTGGAGGAGCTAACACACACCAGGCATCCCACAGAGAGGCTCATGGCACTGCACTGTGAGACAGTCACCAAGGAAAACACAAGAAAGCAGGTCCAGGGTTGTTCTTGGCCACTTCAGGTCCTCAGTGAGCACCATGTTTAAATTTTAAACAGGGGGTTTTCCCCTTGCAAACAGCCAGTCATGACCCCCCTGTGCTGCAGAAGCCAAGGGTTGCCTCTTCTCTCACCCTGCTTCAGATGCAGGGCTGCCACCCAGCCCCAGCCGTGGGCAAACCACGACATACCAGTAACTTCGAGTTAAAATCCATCTTTTAACTCCAGAATCTCTCGTGGCTTCTCATATATATCTCATATAAGAGCTTCAGTTTGTGCACGAAGCCGCTTTGCAGCAGTGATTTGCACAGGAGCACAAGGTACTCACACTCCTGCTCCATCCACACACGTTTGCACGTGTAAAATTTGCCATCTGCCTGGGAAAGGGTGAGTGTGCTTGAGATCCTGCACTCCAGTGGAGGCTGCCTTGGAACAAGAGCTTGCTAAGACATGTGCTGGTATTGCTGCTAACAATACACTCCCACAACAACAGAAAAAAATCAGAAGAAATCTGAGAACACAGAGAGTTTCGGGCATTGCTTAAGGTCTCTTGTAATATTACAGATTATTATCCCTCCATATTTGTTAGAGGAGTTTTGGAGAAAGAGGAGGGATTGCTGGAAATTGGCTTTTAAATCTGGCTTCCCCTGAGAAAGATGGTCATGCTCTGAGGTTTGTGGTATTACTTGATAAGCAGTGATTAAAACAGTAATCCCGAATTGTAATCAAAAAGCAGTCAAGGCTCTGAAATTACTTTTTACTAAGCTTTTTCCCCTTTCAAAGACGGTCCTGTATGGCAAAAGATAATAAAACACCACAGACGCTGTTCCAATTTCATTTAGAAATATTTGATCCATTAATTTATAGTTTGGAAAGGTTTTTTCCTCTTATTTGTCTTTAAATTCACATCAAAAGTGGGTCTACAGTCTAGGAGAATGGATGAAATTCTTTTTTCTGTGGCTGTCTCACTCTGGAAGAATTCCTGATATATTTTTTCTATGTCATCACAGTGGGAAGTAGTGAAAAGGTTTCCTCTTGCCCATTGCAATGCTGAAATCAGCCTTGCTTTCCCAGGCAATAACCTGTCAGGCTGATCCATGTGATCCTTAGCAGGATCCTAATTGATGTGAGTTTGAGATTCCTGAGAAACAAAGCTCATGCTGACTTGATTCCACGAGCAGAGTTGAGTGCTCTGACTTCAGGGTATAGCAAAGGGTTGAACTAGTAATCAGTTTGTTTTCAACAATGATGTTTCCAGAGGAAAAAAGAGTAGCAATGGGATGGTCCAACAAACGTGCTTTTCAGAATTTCAGAGGTAAGTACAAAACTCTCACTAAGCCTGAAAATTTTCCATAGTTACGTGCGATGATTTGTGATTTTTTTTCCCCCCTTTTGTGCTGATTTTGCAAGAAAACAGAAATAAAATTCATCAAGCTGTAAAAATCAATAGAGATGCTTTGTCCTGTGTAATAGGAAAACTGCAGGAGTTTATCAAGCTGAACGGCAGAACTCACAGAGGACACCAGGTCACACCTCGCCACGGGAGGAACTCAACCCGCTGCCCGTGTGTCCCCAGCTGGCCCCACAGCCTTAGTCTTTGTTAAGACACAAAAAAAGACACTACATGGCATTGCCTTCACCCAAACAGGCCCTCATAGCTCTGGAACCTCTTTTATCTATTTTAGAGACAACTTCAGAGATTTCCACTTAGTTAATGCTGCTTGTGCCCTGAGACACAGGGACACAGCTCGCACCGCTCCCAGCCCCGCGTTCCCTCCCAGCATCAGGGAAGGGTTTTCCTCATTGCATCTCTCTACATCACAGTTTTCAGATGATATTTCCCCACTTCAGGCCCTGCATTTCCTCCCAACATCAGTGAAGGGTTTTTCCTCATTGCATCTCTC